>NC_134952.1:29186126-29486439 GCF_965638725.1 Aptenodytes patagonicus | reverse complement strand
AACTACAGGCATCCGAAATGAGTGAAGTATCACTGATGAGCAGTGTGGTGATAAACAAGCATATTCCCAAAATATTTTTAAAATTTGGAATCATTTTCTAAGCATCAGCAAGTTTGTGTGTTGTGAGATGGTCAAAATGAAACAGATAAAGCAAATACATTTGATGTATTGCTCTATGGATATTTTTCTTAAAGATGAAGCAGCGGTTTGCAATACACTAGAAATTTACTTCTCTGCATATTGATTATTATGAGTTAACAACTGAATTTCCTTACTGTCCCCAAAATGCTCATTCTGTAGCACTTTATTTAGACAGTTTATTCAGTTTATGGTAAAACTGCAGTTTTGTTGGTTTTTTTTTTTTAATATGAATGATATCATTTTAGAGAGAGTATTTTTAATTCTTGTCAATGATTTTTGCATTTGTTTCATTATCATAGTGGTGCTGACATATAAACCTAGTAAAAAGCTGAGACACTTCCATGTAATTTGATGTGCATCATTGTTATTATTGTTGTATTTGGCAGGTAGGTACCACAATGTTCTGGATACTATGATAGGTAGATAGCTTGTGTCTTGGGACTCGACTCTTCAACAGAAGCCAAAAGAATTTTTTTAAATCGTACTTATACTGTAAAAAGTGATCCAGTATTAGCTGTACATTTATAGTATTTTTGGTAGCGGCTACAGAATGGCACTGTAAGGACCTACTACTTCCAGGATTTTTTGTTTAAAACTTTCATTCATTCTTGTCTCTAAGGAACGTATCTTTCTATACACGTTAAGTGGTATGAATAGCATCATCTTAAACAATCCTAGTTGATAGTCTGAAACAGTTATTCTGCAACACAAAAATTTTATGCACAGTCAGAAAAGTATTTTCTTTTTTTTTTTTTTAGGTGAATATATTGTTATGACAGTTTACTTCCACCTCAGACGGAAAATGGGTTATTTTATGATTCAGACCTATATCCCATGCATTATGACCGTGATCCTTTCTCAAGTTTCTTTTTGGATAAATAAGGAGTCCGTTCCAGCTAGAACTGTGTTTGGTAATTATTTCTTTTTTTACTGTTTCTAGTACTTCCTCTCTTAATGACTTTAACTAGAATAGGCCTTTTTAGTGCCTGGGGGTATACTGCCTCTGTGCTAGTGCAGAAGCAAGGGAATAAGGCAAACTCAGAGGAATTTTTGCTATCAGTGTATGAAGAATGTATTATGTGAATCCTTGGAATCTGAAGAGAAACTTGGAATATTTAACCAGAAGGGTGACATGGTTGCCTGTGGGGATTCTACCTGCTTCGGGGAGCAAACTGGGAAGACCTGGCCCTGAGTAATCCAGTCAAGTCCTTAGCCTACATCCAGAGCAGTTTTATCCTCCAGTGGACAGTAGTGTAACTACTTAATTACTTGAACTCACACCTTCTAAAATCCTTTTAAAATAATTTGATTGGGAATGTGCGAGATGTACAGATGTCTTCTTACAAGATAGCTGTGTCATCAGTGGAAGCTTGCTATGAGTAAGGCTTAGATCCTGTTACTGTAATTCTATGTTTAGTGCTCTTATCTCCTTTCTGCCATTGCCATTACGAAAATGAATTCAAAAAGCAAAATGATCGCAAGATATTAAAATCGCCCTCATCAAAATACAGCTTGAATGAGATGCTACAGTGAACTCTGAAAATAAAAACCAAAAAAGCTCCTATGGAAGACAAAGCCTAAATGGAAATATGATTCCTAACAAAGAAGTAGGATAAAAACATTTTTAAAAGCAGTCTTTATAGAGCAATGTCTTGACTTTATAATGTACTGTAGTCTAAAGCAGGAATAATCAGGAAAAGAATGTTCTACAAAAAGCCTTTCTACAGATGGATAGATGCTGTCAAGAGTGATAGGAATTAATGTTTCTACATGACGGCCCATTCAAACATGTAAGTGGAGTCAGAACACTGTTTAGTATCACAAATTAGACAAGGTTAATGATTAGTTATAGGAGAAACAACGTGTAAACCTAATAAGAACCCCACTAGCTTTCAACTCAAGCATTACATTAGGCAAACTAGTATATCACTTTACATGCCTTTGCGGTAATGTTGAATAATGGTACTTTTTTTGAAGGGAGTCTTGCCATGAAGTGGAAAGGTAGAATCTGTATTTACAGACAAAATGTGATAATTGAAAATGTACAAATTATACAGCAATAGATGTAATATGTGTCATTATATCAATATGTGAAACTGAAAACAAATAATAATAAAGTTTGGACATCCACTAAGTTACAGATGAGTCTTTAAAATGCCTTTGAAAGCAAGTGGCTTAAAGTATGGCTAAAAGTATCTTTTTAGTTTTCTGACAAATTCCAACAGGGACCCTGTTTTCTAAAGGTTTTCTTAAAAGCAGATAGAGATCTTGCAGACAAGAGCTAGGAATGAAACCAGAATACCTGCTATGGTACCAGCTTTCTAGAGGAACTGTCAGAAGAGGCTAACCAAAAGATCTTTCCATTGTACACTGCATGATTAGGGAGAACTTGGCAAAGGTAACAGAGGAAGGACACACAAGGAACTAAGGTACATCAGGTCATGAGTTCTGCAGTCAGAGCTTCAGACACCTGAATCTGGTGATTGTGGGAGATTGGTGTTTCTTAGAGGAAGGACAGCAGTAATTTTAAAACAGGTTTTTGACATTAATTTTTATATTAAAATACTCTTAATATATTTTTGTATGGTTATGTGCATTTCTAATCAGAAGCTCACAAGTATTTAGCTCTAGGCAATTACAGTTCATGTGTATATATAATATTTTTTACCCAAATTTAATTCCCTACTCTGTAAATCCCTATGGCATGTATCCAAGGGCAATTGCAGTGCCAACTGCAGGTCTTCCAGAAGAATGATTTGATAGGGGGAAATGTGATAAAGACTATGGCAGTAAACTATAATACTGTCACGGCCTCCCCTCTCCTCCTTGTATTTGGGGAATGGTTGGTCATTCAAGTCACTTCACCCTATTCTTACATCTATTAAACAAATGTCTTTAGAAGACAATTCAGACAAACTATTTGCTTGAAGTGGACAAAGGTAGAATCAGGAAGGATAGGGCAAAGCAGGGATGGGTCTCTTCCAGGAAAAAAAAAAGCTTTCCGTAATTTTTTTTTTTCTTCTCAGACTTAAATATTTTCAGTGGTGGTTTGTTCAACACCTTCCCACTGAAGAAAGTTTTGTGAGCTTGTATCTCTGTTTTTATCCTGCTGAGTTTGCTCTGAGATATTCTGTGTGCTTTCATGAACTGGCTATTACTCTTTTTTCTTTTTTTTTTTTTTTTTTCCTTCTTCAATAGGAAGGACTGGTTTCATTGTCTCCAGTTCTCTGTATGACAGTGTCTAGGTGAAGCTTTTTTCATATTAGATTACCCAGGTGGAATACCACCATTTAGGGAATAGGGGATGTGAGGATCCTGTTGGAAAACATGCTTTTAATTATTTTGAATTCTTCTGAGCAAATGCATTTTATTTTGAATTAAAATGGGTACAGTGCTCTTTTCATAAGAGTAAAGACATCTCCATTTGTAGTCAGTCTTCCTTGAGGTTATCATGGTAGGACTTATGCAGTGTTCACTATATACTCGGTATTTTACATTTGTATGATATAGGATATTTTGGATGAAAAAGGAAAAAAAGACCCCATACCTTGGTTTGATACAGCATGTATTTGCATTTGAAGTATTACCATGAAGTGGTCATATTTTGAGTTCAGTGTCCATGCTTGTACACTTTAATTAAAAAGTTGTTCTTTCAGAAGATGAAATTCTAATTAAATTTCATCGGTTGACTAGTAGCAGAAGGGTTTAAAAGATAAGGTGATGGTTTCTTAATTAACAGAGTTGTTAACATAATATTCTAGTTTTCTTTAGCACCAAAATAATTTGCCATGACTTAATGGCAACTGGATTACAAGTGGGATCAGAGGAACAGGCACAGACTAATAGGTGGCATTCTGAACCCATTACAGGAAAAATCCATGTTTTTGTTGCGGTCTGAGGAGCACTCCCCTATTTAACAACTCAAATTATGTTCAAATGTTTAGAAAATAACTTATTGTAAGAAATTCTACTGAACTTGACATGAAAAAAATATGAAATGAAGGCTTCCATGTTTTCTTCAACTGTAGATGATCTGCTGAAGTCATGGCTTTCCATGCCTCCTTTAAAAACTGGTTAACTGTTTTGTGTGCATAGCTGCTCATAGATGTTTGATGGTTGCTGTGACTTAAATCTAATGCACTATTCACAAGCAGCAGAAAAGGACTCCTAAGTGATTTAAAATTCTTTGTTTGAAGCTGCTTGCCTATTCTCACTGTGTTTTACTTGGATTCAGCAGTGCTTTTGCTTTATTTCTTTGAAGGAATAACCACAGTGTTGACAATGACGACACTGAGCATCAGTGCAAGACATTCACTGCCAAAAGTATCCTATGCTACTGCCATGGACTGGTTCATAGCGGTCTGCTTTGCCTTTGTGTTCTCTGCTCTTATTGAGTTCGCTGCTGTCAACTATTTTACTAATATTCAAATGGAAAAAGCCAAAAGGAAGACGGTAAAATCCCTTCTTGAATTTCCAGTTGCTCCAGTACCAAGGGAAAGAAGTACAGAAGAGACACTCACGGTACGTTTTCAGCTTATACAAACATTTTCTGTCTTTTTGGTAGTGTTTCTCGGTAAAAACAGGCCTTTAACTTCCTCCCAGGTTCCCTCTGAGCTAACGATGCAGTGTAAGTCAGCCTACTTGAAGGCTAATGCTGCACTATATTCAATGATAAAAACCTGTAAAACATGATTTAATTCTTACTTGCATTATTGGATTAACTCGGGGGAGAGGAGGAGGTTGCTGGATGAAACCTTTGTGTCCACCATAGATTTCACTTTTATGTAATTTGCGTGTCTTTGCACAGGAGCTCACCTCAACTCCTGAAAAGCTTTTGGGGCTCTGGTTAACAAAATGCTTTCCAGTTTTCATAGTGCTTCGGATTAAGTGTGACTTGTGTGGTAGCTATCTTAGTGTGCAGACCAGTTAGTGAAGGCTTGATCTCGTTTCCAGTTGAGCTCAATGGTGATTCTCCTTTCCTCCCTTTTCCCATTCCCATATGCTTGCTCTCTGCTGCATCGCTCCTTTTACTCATGAGACACCTAGGTAACAAAGTCATTACAGCACTTGCACCAGCCATGCAGCCGGTCAGTAATTCCCAGCCATGGCTGACTCTTGGCAACACTGCTCAAGAAGTAAGACGCTGACAGCAGCATTGTAATTTACTCTTCCCGTCAGCCTGACTTTGTAATTTCCTTTGGCTGAGCCATGATTTAAGAACCGCTGTTTTAGACTAACTCTTGGTAATTTTGTCTTCTGTCTCTTTTCACATCTCATTTGTCTCCTTCCCTATTCATCTGCTCTTTTTTGCCTTCCCACCCCTTCCATTTGCTATCGCTGCTCAGCTGCTGTCCACCCACTTCCATTTTTCTTCCTCTTCTTTGCTCTCCTACCGTAGATCATTAGCGTTTTCAATCTCCTGGTTGTGTTGTTCTGTTAGCTCACATTTCTGCTTAAAAGGATAGATGTGCTCCTGAAGAGTTTGTTACTTGTCACTCTGTTGGCTGCTAGTAAGAGACAGGAACAAGAAAAAGTATGTTTATAGTAGCGTCCGCCTTGTACATAGAGGTATTAGTGCCATTAGTTTATGCTAAGCTTCTTGATTGTATGGCATGCAGTTTAGTATAGTATCTTGGGCACTCCTGAGGACCGTTAATAAATACTGCTTTTGGTGATAGTCAGGTTTTACTTGGGTCCATAGGAAAATCAATTACATAAGAACAGTTTTATCCTAGATTTATTTATAAGATTTGATTAAAACAAAAGGAAAAATATTATTTTTCTCAGGTAGCAATGATGGAGGCTTAACAAAACTGTTTTGAGTCATGGTCAGAATTGCTGTAAGTCAGTCTTGTATCACGCTTAGCCATTTACACACATGTTTTGGAGAAAATTCTCTTTCTCTCTTTTTCTGTTTTTTTCTTTTCTTTTTTTTTTAACAACAGCAACAACAGAACACACACAGCTTTACCCAACTTGAAAGCTAGGTAAAATGAGATGTGAACAGTTCTATTCCACTGCTTATTAATACCTCTGTGATAAATGTGGTAGTGTGCTTACAGGTTTGGGGATCTTGAAAGCACTCAAGAGAGCAATCTGCTTTTTTGAAGGGTTACACGTTAATGTTATGAGTATGTAAGTGAGTGATAATGTTGATTGTACCTTGAACTGTTTTTTTTTTTTTTAATGGCTTTTTCTCCCATTATGCCTGTGCTAAGCCTTGAGTCTTTGCTCTCCCAGGGCAGGCGTACAGGGTGAGCCCACAGGTACTGTTATAAAGGCTTAGCTGTCGTGCAGTCCTTTCCATGACTAGAGGATGACTTCTCTTCTGGTCTCCCGCTGCACAGAACAGAAGCTAATATGGCTGTTCTAATTCGTTAGAAGCTAGTATGGTTCTTAGACTCTGCTTTCCAACCTGACATGTAATATAGTTCTCTCCTTAAAATTTTGAGTTTTGCTTATAAAAGGCTAATCTAGAATTTTCTTATGCCTTATTATGAATTTGATTTTTTTTCTGCACATACACTGTCTAATCGGTGCTGATTTACCAGAGATTATAATAGAGTCTCAGCTTCCCTGTTAGTTTGTGGTGCACAAAGAATGCAGGACAATAGCCTGACTGTAGCATGTAATCTGTATGCATTGTTTCTTAACATAAAGACTACACATTTTATCTCCATAGCTAAATGATAGGCTTTGATTTCTTAACCCAGTTAGCATTTAAAAAAAGTCTGTACTATGTTGCCACTGTTGTGCTAGAAATTCTTTTGTTAGCAATACAATTGCCAGAGCTCAAGGAAAAGTTTTATTTTAAACTTGAAACATTTTTCAAACAGACTTTGCCTAATCTGGTAAATTTGCCAGTCTCTCAAAATTAAAAATTTTTACTTAGCCCAGGGAGGAAGTGTGGGTAAATTGGGAAAGAAGATGCCTGAATAACTAAACCCTACAGTTCTTTCTAGTGTGTATCTCACCATTTGCAACCTGCTTTGGATCTTCTACTTATTGGAGGGGGAGATCCCTCTCTTATGCCTGTTAGCCCTGTACTTTTGCCTGCTTTGAAATGGCATACAGCTGGCTGCACGGACTTTTCATAGTTGAGGTCCCATCTTTATAGGTCCCCTGAAAACAAGAAAAATATAGAGCAATTGAGGCTGTTAAGGAAAACAAACAAGGTGATATTATACTTTTAAATGAGGGTTTCATTTTATGGGCTGTTGATTCTGCATTATTCACTGGATGGTTACATTTATTTATTTATTTATTTTTCTCCAGTAACATGGTGGGATTGTGCTAGAAGGGTTCTAGGAGGGAGCAAGTTGGGCTATGAAACGGGATTCCCTATAGAACATGGGGATTTTACTATCTGATAGTACTAGAAATTAGGCATATTAATAGTAAAATTTGGTAAAATAAAGAGAAGTTGCATGTAATTGGAAGTCTTTTTTTGACATGTATGTGTTTGACCAATTTCTGACCATAGAATTAAAGTGGGTTTTCTATATTGAATCAGTTCATGTATTACTCATGCTAATTGGAATTCTTGGTGGTGGGTTGGTTTTTTTTCTTTTCAGCCAGAAACACTTTTCCAGTTGTCTTGGATCAAAGGCAACTCCTATCATTATGATCAAATGATATGGGATGTTTTCATTCATATTATGTATTTCTTTATCACAACCAATACATCTTTACTGTAGCAAACGTGGTCTATAAGCTTTTCTAAGTTATTCTCTTGTGTAATTATATTTACTTTTTTGGAGCCACACAGTGGGTGTGACTGATCAGTATATTGATTACAGTAAGCATTAAATGAATTTCAGATGCTAGCCAAGTAATCTGAACTGTGTTAATTCCAACAAAAAACCCTGCTGTCAAGCTAATTTACTGGGCTGGGGATGGCAGGGGTGAGCAGACAGCCTTTGTAGTGCCTGCAGATGCACTGTGTGCTCCTCTATCACTCGATTTGGTTTTAGCCATGGTATTATTCAACCTTTTTTTACCCTCCTCCCCCTCTGCGCCCCATTTCAACTCTTTCTTCTTGTTGCCTATAACTTTCTGATACAAATAATATGTTGCCATAAGGAGGAGTGCAGTTCTGCAGTAGACATCCCATGAGTAGGACCCAGCTTGTTTGAGATCTGCCTTGAGTTCTCAAGGAAGTTGGACAACCTCACTCATCCCTTCTGTCAGCCACACCGAGATAGTACTGGAGTCTGTCTAAGCCAAGACAGATGACTTACACCATGGTGTCTCCTGTAATATCCTTGTCTTGGGAGCAAGTTAAAATGCTCTCAGGTTAGAATGAATGAACCTGTCCCTAAATGTTCTGAACTCCTTTCTTTAGTAAAAGCAGAAGTCTTGTTGCAAGTCAGTGTGTGATGGGAATGAACGATTTATAGGTTGTTATTGGACTCCTGAGTCTATTTTTATGCTTCTGCACTATTTCCTTTTCACTGTATTCCTATGAAGTTTATTTTTAAAGACCTACCCGATTTTGGAGATGAAGAATGCTACTGAAAAATAGTTTTCAAAAATAGGCTCCTAAACACTGTTAGCATGAGCTTCAACCTCAGCTGTTTGTTAAGAGTGTGAAACTTGAAAAAACAGGTCAGGCTCAAACAAACCTTTTGAATGGAATAATTTCTTCAAACTCAGTCACAAGTGGATGATAATTCTTGAACTTTCTTTCTCTTTTCTGAAGCCAGTTAAGTGTCACATAGTCTTAAGTACGCCCCATAGCATCTAATGGAGGAACTGAAGGGTCAAACTCTGCAGTGCCACATAGATGCACACTCCTCTTCTCACCAGGAGGATCCATGCTGGGGTGATATGTGACTGACGTGTACCTGACAAGTTTACAAGAAACATTGTCATGTGGACAACCTTCATACGTGCTTTCATGTGATTTAAGATGTGTTTTCTGTGATGGGGAGTACTTGCCTTTTAGTCATATGATGGCCACAGCTCAAGTTACATGATGGGGGTGGGGGGAGAGTGGGGATCCTTTGGCAGCGTTTGGTGAATAAACATCTGGAGCAATTAATCTCTGTTCCCAACTCTGTGCCCTGTCTCATGACTTCCAGAGCAAGGATTGGGCTGGATGAATTGTTCTGATGGGCTGGGTACAATCCAGAGGCCATAGGCTGAATGCTTCTCTTTTTTGTTTGTTTGTTTTGTTTTTTTGTTGTTTTTGTGTGTGTGTGTGTCTTGTGTCTAAGGCCTAGACTGTAAGTGAAAGTGGAAATTTTAACCTTTGAACCAAAACTTCTTTCTGAATAAGTAGGCATAGTGTGTAATGCAGAGAGGTGCATAAAATGTACCATCTCTAGAGTAGTACTGGAAGGTACTGGGAAAGGCACTTACCGCTTAATTTCTTTGCTTCTTCCTTGGACTAGTAGAAAGATACCTTCCCCTGTCCCAGTAAACAGAGAAGTGGAGCTAACCCCATTTTTCACATATGTGGAGGAACTTATCTGAAGAGCAGACAGATCTTAATGGTGGTACTTGGACCACAAGGTGATGGTCTGTTTACTCAGCTCCTTATGTGGATGCATAGCCTACCTCTTCTGTGTGACTTGAATAGTCCTGCAGTTGGAACAGCATTTCAGTTTTTAAATATAATAATCATTTTGTTGCTGCTTCACTACTTCTACACTGCCTAGGGTGTTACCTTTTTTTTTTTTTTGAGGGCAGTGGAATTTAAAGCTCAGATCCTAATGAAGGACTTCAGGCTCAAGGAATGTATAGAGTTCATGCAAATATGAGGACAGGACCATACAAAGGGAGGCTGCTGTGCCACGTTAACATGCCAAAGAAGTTATTCACAATTTTCTGTCGCTCTAGTTTCATTAGACAACATTTTTGCTATCTATGATTTACGGTCATAATATGCTGGCATCATGTTTAAGTAGGATGAGAGTGGATGCAGGTCATAAACAACTGGCACATTTCGTACTGTACGCTATTTGAAAGATAGGAGAGGATGACTACCTGGGGTAATGCTGCAGTGGGAACGTTGAATGTTTGGAAACCTGTAGATAGAATAGATCCAAAATGGTTCTTAAAGTATTTTATTAGCTGTGATGCTCAGGTACGATGTTTTGTGGGTTTTTTCCCTTTTTGTTTGTTTGCTTGCTTGCTTGGTTTTGTTTGTTTTTTGTTGTTGTTTGTCTTTGGTTTTTGTTTTTTACTTGCTTCGGTAGACTTAGATAGTCCTACCCAGCAACTGGCACTACTTGCGATGTATAAAGCTAAATATATGCTCAAACAATATGATTGCATAAATGTGGAGTGTACAATTTAAAGTGGTTTTCTTAATATTTCACATAGTATGTCTTTCTAAATAGCATAAATTAAAGTATTATATTAAAAAATTTGGTCTCTTTCCAAGAACCTGATACTGCTCTATCTTTAACATGGTTGAGTTGTGGAATGAATTTACGCTGGAAGTAGAAACATTTGTTTACTGTGAAGTGAGCAGAGTAATTACTGGAAGTGTGCAATGTATCACTTACCTGTGATGTAAAAAAAAGACTGGGTGCTGATAAAATGAACAAAATTGTTGGAATTCAAGGTTTGGGAATGAGGTTTTTCTTATTGATAGTGGAAATGCTTTTTGTTTGGGTTCTTTATTTTATTTTTTTTTAAATATGCACAAAAAGCAGGAGTTTAGTTTCAACACCTGATTTATAACTAAACAAGAAATCCTGTTGCAGTGCTATCTCCCTAAACCTTACTAGGAGATGTGGTAATTGCTCACTCTTCCATTTTCTGTAAGTATGATAATGAACTGCCACAATAGTAGGCAAGGGAATATGGGGGATGTGCTCTGCTGTTATTCAGCTGATGCTCAAATACCTGACAGTGTTTGCTGTAGTTACTGGAAGACTTAATTTAAATGGTATTAGGATAGGGCTTTTATTTTGGAAACCAAAGCATAGCTCAGTAATGTCGATCTTTCAAGTGGGGTGTAGTATTTTCTAGTATAACCATTGTTTTTATTTTTTAAAATACTCTTAAGTGCCCTTCTCTGTCATCCTGCTGATCTACTGAAAAGACACACTCCTTATGGTTTCGTCATTAGAATAAGCAATACAATCCTGTTTAGCATGAAAATAACTTTTATTACTAATGTCAGTTGCAGGCATTAAGCAAGGTCTTGTATTGATCTAATTGCAATTTCCTTCCTTTTTTTTTTTTCTTTTTTTTGTATGGGCAAACATTAAGTACTCAAAAAAAAAATGTGGTGGCATTTCAGAAACACTAAGTCAGAATAAACCTGTATGGTGACAGGAGTAAGATTTTCAGATTGTTCAGCATCCCTTATAATGCAAATTGTCAGGGAGTTTATCGTTTTCCCTGTGATGATTATTATTAAATGACGCCTTTAAACACAAGGCTCTTCATATTTTCTGCTTAAACCTTTTTCTGTATTTATATTTAAATTTCAGTTTTGTTTCCTCTCCGCAAAGAGTTTTCAATACTGGTGAGCCCAATGACACAAATTGCAATTGAGTTTCACAGCTGTGTGTGAGGTTTCTAGCTGGCTTCATTTTTACACTGGGAAAATTGGAGTCAGAAGAAATCAATGTTGAGAGGCTTGGGAAAATCTACGAGGCAATGAGTGTTCAAGGCATTTTAAGCAAACTACTGAAGCAAATTTAACTACAGCTTTAAGGTCACTGAAAATTGAAAGATACAGAAAATAATGAAGGTCTTTGGTCCCGAATCAGCTGTTCTTCTTCCTTTCATAGATGTTATACAGGGCACCTCCACAGTTGGTTAGCACACAACTTATCCTAATAGATTTATTTACCCCTCCCTGTAGTTATGTTTTCAGTTCTTTTATTTTTGTCATGATATAAATGAAATCTTTAAGAATTGTACACACCAGTACTTAAGAACCGTATACATGCATACATACATATATGTATGCATGTATATGGCTCTTAAGACCACACAGGTGGATGGGTTTATTTGACATAAATTTTGCATCCGTTTTTTTGAAAAAAGCTTTTTCTGATTTATGTATCTCTATAACCTTGAATTCACTTTTCTTCCACCTCATGCACTTTTAGGCATGTAGAACATAAGGTGGAGTGCTGCTCTTACCTCTCCTCCCCTCCCATCACAAAATTCAGATCACAAAATGAGCAGTATGGATGGTGCACTGGCTTTTAGAGCTTATCTCCCCTCACTTTTTCTCCCCAAATAATCTACATTGCTCTTCGCACTCCTAAACCTATGGACTAGAATTCCTTGTATTTTGTGGCAGGTGGAGCTTTTACTTGGTCATATTCCAGGGCTCTGTAAGGCAAAACAAAATCTCTAGTACTATTCCAGTAAAATTTTGATTGACTGGCTTTACAACATAATAGTAAAACATGGTAGATTTCTCCTCCAAGTTGTGCATTTGCTAGCAGCATGGCAATATGGTGACTCAGTGGGATTTGGGACAAGCATCATTATTTACACTGATGGCAACATGCTACTTCCCTGGTAAATGTCAAATGGTGTGAATTTGGCAGACTGTATAATGTCCTCGCAGAACAGACTGTTTCCTTAGGAAAGAATGGTAAGGATAAAAACCACTATGATAGAATTTAATAGGAAAATATTGCTAAATTACCACACAAACAATTTTCACGTTGCAGCTAAACAGTAAGTAATGCCAGACTTTTGGTTGCTTTAAGCCTTCCAATTTTTGTATGAGTTTTTGTTGGAATTAATTGAGATCTCCCAATTTGGGAAACCTATGCTTTCATAAAGCACATCACTGACCTTCCTATATATTAATTTACCTGTGTCTTGCTGAAGGTTTAATAGTGCTGTCATGGAAGGCTCTAATTTTAGACTTGTAAAATTAACAGTGAGGTGTAAAGATGTTTATTTACTGTTCACTTTTCATTTCATTATAGTAACACCTCTTTGTTATATGCTTGATTATTCTAATAAACAATTAAAATTCTTCCATGTGGTTTTAAAACTGCTTTGATTGTGGTACTCTTGTCAGGGTGTGTTGTGTTGTGTTTTGTTTTGTTTTTAACTTAGGGAGATTAAGTATCCAAAATGGTGATTAGGCACCTAAAAGGCTTAGTTACTAAACTTCCCTGGGTAGGCATGTACAGAACTGACTTGCAGTTTCCAAAGTGTTTGCCATGCATCTTAGGTGGAAAAATACCTACTCCGTTTCACCTGAATGGCCAGTATGCCTGTTAGATACAGCCTCCCACAAACCCTACGTGGGAGTCTGAGCTGGCTTGAGTCCTGCCCCTTCTGTCTTGGAGAATTGTATTAGCAACCAGACTCCTAGGTAGTCCACGGGATGTTAAGTTCCTATTGAAGCTGCTCTTGTTATGTTAAATAATTTATATGGGGCCAGGGTGAAGGAGAGCAATTGATTCTGGAGCCAGCTTGTCTGTGCATGCGCTGCAACTGGAGGGTGAGATTGAAGTGTGCAGAATGCAACATCTATAACAAGGAACGAGGACCACTTGTCCTAGACTATCCAGTGGCCTGGTGGCAAAGCGCTTGAGATGTGGGAAGCCTGTGTTGATATTCCTGTGACGGTCAGGGCAGATTTGAGAAGAGGTCTCCTATCACCAAACCTAGGTTCCCGTCCTGGTCTCTGGGTTACTATAGAGGAGGACAAAGTCTTTTTGTGTGTGTCTTTTCAGTGTGACTTTGCTGCCTAGCTTCAGGAAAGAGCTCAGAGCTGAGAGCGCTGGGTAGAGTTGGATGGCTGCTTCTGCAAAGGCATGTAATCTAGGCTCTCATCCTACCCAGGGCATTTCTCTCCAGCTTTGACAGCTGCTTGCTGGATGTCGAAGCGTTAGCTCTCTCCTGCTAGGACTGGTACCAGATGGTGGTGTTGTGACTTGTAAATTCTGCTGTGAATTTATCCCTGAGAAAGTAGAAGCTACTGCTTTAAATATTGTACTGCCCCTGTCCCAGAGAGAGATACCACTTTAGTGAAATCCTGTGTGAAAGATCTACTAAGGATCTAGAAAATGCATTGGCCTGCAGCAATGAACTCTCTGTTTCAGTAAACAAACGGTGCAAAAGCAGCCCTGGGACCTTGCACAATGTTGCTGTGAAGGTCTGTCGTAGGATGAGGCTGACGCAGGTCTTCTGAAGTGTCTATATATCCAACCCCAGGACTGCTGAACTATTTTCCAAGGAGTGCTGAGGCAGATTAGAAGAATAGCTCTGAATTATATTGCAAATGCATAGCCCTAGTTTTAATGTGTAGTACTCCTGGTTCTCTGTTAGCTCAGGCAGTAGGAACTGCTTACTTTGGATTTAAATCCCGATAGAATGTATCCATCATACAAACGATGAAACAATTTAAAATTGCAGAGACTGAGTTGAAGCTGCTGTGTAGAGCACTAACAGGCTGGAGGAAGATGCTCTTGACTTATATGAAGGAGCTAACTCCGTACAGTGCTGTACCAACACAAGAATTTCTCACAGCTTGCAGTGTTCTCGGTGCTTACGTTCTTAAATACAGTCCTGAGGATAAAGTTGCCTGATGCCCTGGTAATCACTTTTATCATTGCTGCATTCTCCCCAGGACTTGGCATGTGACTTTAAAATAATGTTCTTGTTTGTTTTACAGATTCTAGGTTGGCCTTATCATAGGGAATACACACTGTGGTTGTTACCAGCTCTCTTTGTTCTGTAACAAGATGACTAAGTTTGTCAGTTCAGTATTGTATATTGCTGTGCTGATGATCCCCTTCCCGTGAAGCTCAGCTCAGCTGCTGCATGCTACTTCAGTTCATGCTAAATTTGCAATCTTGACTTCATTGAAGTGCAAAATTGGCTTGCTTGTCAAAAACTGGTAATACATACAAAACAATCCAGTAGTTTATTTTTTTGGCTCAAGTCAAGGCTTATGTAGGCTTAGAGAAAGTTTCAGAATTTCCACATTATGTGAGCAGCTGTTTATAGTGTGCAAACCTTGTTAAATATTGAAGAGTTTAGATTGACTCATATTTGTGCATCATTTTAGTGTGGTAGTAAACAGCAGTATCCATCAAAGTTGAGCTTAAATGCAAAAGCAAATGATGTGAGAATTGATTTTTTGCAATAGATCTGTTGGGTTTTTTTTTTGTTTTATACATTCTGTCATAGAAGCTGACTACCAAACTTGCTCCACAAATCCGCCACAGTATTTAACAATAAATTGTATAGATTTATCCTGAAGTGTGCTAACGGTGGCGTTCATTGTATTATTCATGGTCAATTGCATGTGAATCCACTTGTCAAGGGACGGATACAGCATTAATTACCACATTTTACACATGCCTGCAAGGAGGTTGGTTTAGTTATCTTCATGCCAAATAAAATGGAGTTTCTGCTCTGGGACTAGCAAAAGGGCATCTTACATCAGGACTTTTTACACAGGAAGAATTTGTACTGAATGTATCTTTCCCCACTTCAGTTCTTTCAAAGATAAAACCACTGCAAAATAGCATGTGATGCTTAAAATTAAAGCAAGATCTCTATGCTTTTTAATACAGTAAGTATTTCAAAAGCTTTTTGCATACTGCATGCTGTTTTATTGATCATGATAAAACAGTTTCCATCTTCTCAAATAAATTTAATTTGGCGAGTCATTAGTTGACTCTCAAACTACAGGGAACACAGCTGTCCTCTATGGAATAGAGGGTTTAGATTATTTTATTCCAGATCTGGTGCCTTTTTAATGGGTTTAGTACCAAATTTGGTGGAAGTCTATTATCACCTCACGTAAATTAGAATCATAGAATCATTTAAGTTGGAAAAGACCCTTAAGATCGAGTCCAACCTAACACTACTAAGTCCACCAATTAGAATATATGCCTATTATTATTATTCAGGATGGGCAGAACAACCAAACCCCAGAACTAAAACAGTTCTTAGCTGAAGTGCTAGGAATTACCAGTCACTTCTGTGACATGCTTTTGCACTGATATCTCAGAAGGCTACATCTTTGCAAAGATCTGACATGCTCTGCTCTGAGCTGTAAATCATCTGACTGCACCTCTTGATTGTAAACTGCAGTGAGGTTTTGCTTGTTTCTTTAGTTTTAGTACACAAATTCCCTAAAGAACTTGGATGTTGTAGCACATAATCTACAGACCTGGTGGGATCTCAGTCCTGCATACACACTTGGTGCCTGAGGAGATCCAGGTCTCTAAGGGATTGATGCTGAAACCTCAAATCCAGAATGCTGAATCCCAGCCAGATGGAGCACCGTGGGGGGGGGCTTCGGATGTGTAAGCTTGGCTTTCAGGAACTGCTGTTTACAACTAGCATGCTCCAGCTGTTTTCAACAAATAGGGAGGCAGAGGTGTGTCCCAGGCTTAATAACTGGAACACTTCTCCAGGAGACGGGAGATGTGAACAGATTCAGTTATTTCCCTGTCTGACAGTATTTGAACCTCCTGTCCTATCCTATGGCCCCTTGCCCCCCCAGTAAGGTATGCTAATGCATAGGATGGGAGCTTTCTAAATCTCTTGCACTGAGCTTTTTTTTTTTCTTCTTTTTTTTTTAGTTGTATGGACTAATAGAAAGAAGGAGTGATTATCAGTCTTTTCTGAAAAAGACTGGAGTTCACACTTCCCTATGTTTGGTCAATTCCTTGGCTTTGTTAGTGCAGTCACCTGTCTACCTCTGGCATGTTGTACCTTTTAGTGTCCCTAAATCAAAGTCTTGGTGATAAATGTTTGAAGTCCCATGGAGGCTGAAACTTAGTTTCTACTGTTGCCAATCTTGTCTGTTAAAAATCAAATAGGAGATCAGTGCTGTAGATTCTTGGCATTAACATATCCCAGCCAACCACAGAGCTTTATCCAATGAAGATGTCCTACAATTATAACAAAAATATATATTCTTAGATTATTATCAGAGCTCTTGAGAACTTTGTCTATGCACGGACAGGAATTGTGCTCTGAGATTGCCCAGGATTTTGAAACTTTTATTCAGTCTTTCTTCCAGTTAAGGTTCAGAGGCTGAATTCTCCCGACAGGATCAATAGCAAGAAGGTTTCCTCTTGAAGGAGGATACAGCAAAGCAAAGTACTTAAAAACTTCTGGTTTGGTGGTGGTGGTGAAGTGTGGAGTTTGTTGGACCAAGTCAGAATGATAGGCTATTTCAAAAGAAGGGTGAGGTGATGTTTATGTAAGCAGCAAGTTGTTGTATTTATAGAAGGGCAATCTTTATCAAATGTATTAAGGCTGGCATTGCATGCTGTAATACACTGCCTTTTATGGTAGCTTCCAGGCTCCCATTCTGCATTCCTGAGCTATACCATTTTAAATGTCTCCCAAAAATCTCACTGAAACGCCTCCAGAAAATCAGATCCTTTCTCAATGTAGAGTGAGAATATAAAAAATGTGGACTCAGTATTTCCTGTGGAGCCCCATCTGGAGTAGCACAGCAGCTCTCTGTTGGCTCAGGATAATTGAGTGGTTTCCTGACTTGCCCTCAGAAAGGAGTCTTTACTTGGATAATACTTTCATTTCTTGGGCTGCATTTAATTTGGTTTCCATTTGATTTTCATATTTTATTTCTTGTTTTCATGCCTCCAAACTAAAAGCTACCAATAGGCAGTAGGTTTGTGTTTCTTGCTGTTATTTTTAAAAAGACGAAGTAAAATAATTTTGGCAGGCAGCAAGTGCTTTACATATGTATATAATTTTGTTGGTCAGGTTGTCATTATCACATCCTTTTACTAGGGGTATGCACCATAGCTGGAATGTTTTGCTTAGTACAAACCGAATGAAGCATTTTACTATGTTTCGCAATATAGTGATTAACCTGACTTCTGCTGATGTCAACAGAATTTGGTTTGTTAAGGCTTGGCCGTGGAATCAGCCTTGTTTAATATTTTTATTAGTGACCTTGGCATTAATCTTCAGGTGATGTAGAGTTGTGAGATGGCATCAGTACAGAGGAGGAATAGGCTAATGTAGGAAGAAATGAATTATCTTTATAACATTAAATAGAGGAATATAGAGGGATCATATGTACACAACTGATAACAAGAATTTTTGCTAGAAGCTTTTCAACTGGAGAAACCAAAAAGGAGACACACCTGAGTGCTTTGAAGGAGGAGAATGAGCTATTGTCATGATATAGTCTTGAGTAAAGCAAGTGCAAAAAAAGGATATTTGAGGGGAGGTGGTGGGCAATGTGCTGGTGAGGCCACCCTGGCAATGAGTGTGCATTCTGCTCAGCTTTGACAAGGCACGGAGCTGGGTGCTCGCCACTCACAGCGTGAGTGATACAGCTGTCCTGTTAAAAAAGGGAGCAGTGAGGCAGGCTGCCTGCCTCTTGTTTTGCTGGTGCACGCTGAGTCTGCAAAACCTACTGGGGACAGGAGTTGGAGTGTGTTCCCCTTAGGGCTTCTGGGGTGCATAAGGTATTGGAGCTAAGCACTGACCCAGGAGATTTTCTATCTCCAATACTTAAGTTGCTCCCAGCACTGTTAGAGTGCGTATTAATGGTTATCAGGCTGCTCCAGCAGTGGTCAAAGCCCCTGCCTTTCCATGTGTAATGTAACATCTCTCTCCATGGAATATGCTTTTTTCAGTACGTTTCAAGGACAAGGTTCAATTCAAGAACGCAAATCCAAACTATTACGATGACATTATGCAAGGACAACCAGTTTTCAGTGATACGTTGCCTGTGGAGCATCTTAGAAATAGCATTTCTAATTTCCATGCTCTGAGTGCTTGGAAGGTCGTTTCCAGAGAATTAACAAAAAATGTATCCATATTTTTGGGGCTTCTTATGCAGTGCTATATTGTGATATCTTACGATATTATCTGTTTGGGCTTCATGTGTACATTGTAATACTTTTGAGGAAACTGGGTTTCTCTCTAAACTTAAGGTTCCTGAAATATTGGAAGTTTTGTGTATCAGTGGCAAGAAAGAGAATGCCCAGTAGACTTTTAAACAGTTACACATATTGACCATCTGAAATAGTATAGATAATTTTATTCTAGAATCATAGAATCATAGAATAGTTTGGGTTGGAAGGGACCTGTAAAGGTCATCTAGTCCAAACCCCCTGCTGTGCGCAGGGGCATCTCCAACTAGATCAGGTTGATTATTAGATCATAAACACTGTAATGGGATATGAGTAGTGAATTAAATAGCAACAGGTCTTATTTGGTTACTTAGATGACAGCCGAAGTGGGGGGAAGAGGAGGTATTATGCAAACATCAATAGAAACAAGTTCCCACAAAAGAAGTAGAGATGGCTGGAATGCGAGAAGAAGCCTGGATGTTACCTGTCTGTCTTACCAGTGTCTGTGGTTGATGATGCACAGAAGGGAAGGATACTGAGGTGGCCCTTGAAAACAGGTGACAGTACAAGTGAGCAGGAGCGTTAGGCGGTGCCTCTGTGAATTGCACTTAATTCTCTGTATTACTCTTGGGACCCTTCTTTTATGGTTGTGCTTGGAGTGATTGAAGATGTGGTATTTATATTCTCCAACAGCACTACTTCTAAGCTACTGGTCTAACGTAGGCAGAGAGCAGGAGGGAAGCGTGACATGTCTTAGTTCCAGTGCAGATCTACTTTGCAACCCCTGTCCCAGCCCATGGGCTTTTGCTCCCCAGGCGCTGCTTGAGAGCTTTATGATGGGAGAATCTTACTTGAGCAAAGCCAGGTTGTCCAAGGATCTGCACGTAGAAGGTAAAACTCGCCTCTTCTCAATGACTCTAGTGCCAGCTTCTTCATAGCACAGAGCTATTTTTTGGGACAGTGAACATCGATGACTTGCATGTGCTTAGCTTTGCAAGCCTTCAAGTAACATGAAATACTCCATCAGGTATTCCCAAGTCTCTAGTAAATGCACTCCTGTCCTGATTGTATTTTATAATTTCAATTTAGCAGTCTTGAAAGCTGCTTTACTATTCCAGGGTCATTGACAACCCAGTGTGAAAGTATCCAAATTGCACACCTGTGTGTACTTCTGCACTTCCCGAAGAGTGACTCAGACTTCCCTTTCAAACAGTGCAATTAGTGTTTCTTTCAGGAAATACCAGTTTCCTCTGGTGTTTATTCCAGTCCTCTGCTTCTTTGGATTGCAGATGCAGAAAAATAAATAAAAGGGAGTGACACGCTTCTATGCAGGAAGGAAAACTGTGAAACCTAAGAGGGATTCTTTGATATATCAACCATGAGCTGGCAAATACATCAGCCATGAACTGGCATATATCTGTGACAGCTTCAGATAAATTCAAGCCAGCAGTATTGCCAGTGACTGATTTGTACTGCAATTAACAGGATTTGGGACCAGCATTCTGGCCATGGTGGGAGTACTGGAGATGTCAAGTGATTTTTTTTTTTTTTTTTTTTTGGTAATTGCTTTTTCAGATTTCTTTTTCAGCTCCCATTTCTCTGTTTCTTTGAGCAAAACAGCTAAGCCCAACCGATGCAGCAGACAGACCTGGTTGTCACTCTTCTCATTACTCAAGGTACTAGTACCTTGAATGACACCTGAGTCGTTCTCCATTCCTGCTCTCTGGCACTTAGCTGGAGAGAGTTGCTGTTGGATGAAGGAGGGAGGAGAGAATGCTGCCCACTTTCTCTCCCTTTTTCCTGTGCTGTGAGCTTTGGCAGTGTTCTCTGGTAGGGGGAAAAGGAAGGGGAGCCAAAGGCACAGCAGGTGTCGTGCAGGGCAATGGTTGGGAACGGTATCATCAGAGAAGTGCTAAACGTGATTTTTGATATATAACAAGTGATTGTTACATATCCTGCCTGTATTTAGACCTCTATTGCTGCTGTTGAGTATATGTACCCTATCTGCCAATAAATCTTTGTCTTTTGGGAAGCAGTGAGCCTTTGCACAAAATATATTCACATATTATATCCAAAATATAATATGTTTTATATTATATTTTAGGGGTAGGGCTGAAAGTTCAAAAGTCTGTTCTTCAGGTACCCTTCCAGAAGGAGGTTCAGGAGATGTTAGGCTTCCTCTTAAATGCAGAGAAGAGAGGCAGAGCCTGAGTCCCACTCCCAGAAGTCAATAAAATATTAAACTCTGCTGGATTTCCCATCTGTACTTCCTTATTTATATTTCAGTTTCTCATGCAGCCTAATAAGTACTATTTGGCTTAAGTATATCTTTCAGAAAGACAACCAGACTTGCCTGAAGACATCAAGTGATGGAGAATTCACGACTTTTCTTAGTTAATTAATGGAAAGGAGTAGTTGATGAAAGACTGATTTATTCACTGGTTCAATTGCATCTGGAGAATTTATTGCCTGTGGTTGATGTGGAAAAGCACTGCCTTTATTTCTGAAAGAGCAGCAATGTGGTAACTTGGTTTGGTAAATACTTGCATTTTAATAGCATCTACTATAGAAGACAGACTAGAGTTCCTAATATATGGTAGTTACTTTTCTGGAGATATGAAACAGAAGTAAACCATCATGGCTGGTAAGTTGTATCTAGAATGTTTTTATATCATCGGAGAAATAAGTAAACATCAGAGAATTTTGTTTTGAGCATGAGCCTGGAAAAAAACCCCAATGCTAACCCAAGAATCCTTAGCCTTGTGGTATTAAGTTTACATAGGTACCACATCACACGGAGTGTGATGCATCAGATGTGTTCACCCTGGTATTCCAGCCACAGGTAAAAGGAACTCTTGTTTATCACTTTATATGCTATTAAATCTATTATCATGAGCATGCGGTATCTTTGTGCTTCAGGATCAAGCTACTGGTTATATTTGTGAGTAGTATTCTGATAGTGCTTGGTTATAAAGTTTCCATCGCTTCTGTTTAGTCGTTCTTAAAACAAATAGTATTTTTTTTTAACTTTGCAGAGTACAGATGCCAATTCAAATGTGAGGAAAAGAACGAATGCCACAGTACAGTCCGAAGCTGATGGTGGGAGCCGAATTGACACAAGGCACAGCTCCATCCAGCCTCCCTCTGTAGCTCAGGGGTCTTCTGACATTACATCCCACTCCCTTTCTGCATCAAGTCCCAACCCTTTCACACGCATCAATGCATCAGAGACATTATCTTCTGCAAGAGCTACCCCTCCAGCTCCTCCTTCTACCCCAATTTTAACTGGATTTGTATCCCAGCATGCCACAGCTGGATCCCCTTCCATTCAGCACTTGCTTGGATCTAGACTGGAGCAGATTCAGACCATCACACCTAATACGTTAGGAGCATCTGCAAAGCCATCTGCTGTCACACCACCTGCTCCCCCCGCCTCCCACTCTGGCACGAGTAAGATAGACAAATATGCACGCATTTTATTTCCTGTTACCTTCGGAGCATTTAACATGGTCTACTGGGTGGTGTATCTATCCAAGGATACCATGGAAAAATCAGAAAGTCTAATGTAGTTTTGCTGCTATGTAGTAGTTCCTAAATTATACTCACATTTGATGCAGAGTTTCTTCTTCTGAAACTATTTAAAAAGGTCAATAATTCTTATTTATAAAAGCTGTGTGCTACTTTCCCATTGTAAAGGCTGGAGTTATTGGGGATAATCAGTTAACTCCTACCAGAGTAATGGGTAACAGATTTGTCTTCCTCCCTTCAGCTAGCAGTGAACCGTCACTCTCTTCAGACAGACTACTCTGGCTACACAGAACTTGCCTTTGGGAGGAACATGCACCCCAAACAAATCAAAGGCAGAGGTGCACAGCTGTGCAGTGGAACACATCTTGACTGCTAGGAATACGCATGTTGATTATTATAAATCCCTGAGGCACCCAGCACTGCTGTCCGGACACAGCATTGCATTCTCGGAGTGCAAGGTCCATGTCCTGAATATTTTGACAGTGCTTGCTAGAAAAGGACTTTCCCTGCTAGATTAAAATTGGCAGAATGGGGGAAAGAAAATGAACAGTGGAAAAAGAAAAGAGAGTCCAGCCTGGGAGACTCCAGAAAAGTTATGCAAAGGAGTCGTAGAGCTCCGTATATTTTTACTAAGCATTATTTTGTGTTGCAACCTGGGAAATTCTCACGCCAAAATAAGAATGAGTGAACCTTGTAAAATCCGAAATCTGATTTAATTCTCAAAATTGGAGTTTTTTGTTTGGTAAGGTGATCTTAAGTGTGTGATTCTTCTTTGACCTTGCTGACCAGCTTGAGTGGATTTATTCCTAAATTACATCTGTTGTGGTAGGCGAGGACCAGGCCCACAACGTTCAACTTTTTATTTGAATTATTTGTTCTTTCTTTGGATGCTTTGGGGTTTGGGTTTTTTTTTATTTTTATTTTTTCCATATTTTTAAGTCACACTTCTCTGATTTCCTTTGAACACGTATTCCCCCCCTTATATAATGTTTGAGTCAAGTTAAATTTTCAACACAGTTTTAAAAGTGGCTTCAAAATTAAGCAAAACCAGTTTTCCTGCACTTTGATGAGCGTGGCTATGGCACATCTTTGAGGGAATGAGAGACACCCTTTTGTGAAGGAATGCTGTGATGTAAATAAGAAAAGAAAGTTTCTAGGTGGAGCCTGGGGGAAAAAAGTTTATGATCCGTTTGTTTCTCTTAAACTATGGCATAGATAGGTGCTTTTCTCAGCAGCTCAAATTGCAATATGCAAGCAGGCAACTTTATTAAAGAATTGAGTAGTTTAAACCCGATAGAAATCTTGATCGGAAACATTCTTTTCACCAGAACGGGTGGAAGATATGCTGGCAATAAATCTGAAAATGTTTGTACAGATCCATCTGGCTAGGCAAATGGTTAGCATTTCTGTGCAGGTGACAAGTAAAAATCAAAGGCCAAATTCTCAGCTGTGATCTGGCTGTGCCTTTAAAGGGTCTGGACTAATCTTTAGCTTCAGATGATTGGAATAGCAGATTGGTAGCCTATTGTCAAAGTTTTATGCTGGGAGGCAGATCAGGTGAGTGTTGAATGGCTCTGTGCCCAGGTGATCAAGTGACTGATGGAGAGACCACAAGCAGCTGGTGTAATTGAGGACATGCATGAGACTGCCCTAGTCTATGTTGGGACAAGAATCAGAGTAAGACGACCCCATAACGGTGAAAAACTATGACTGTGTCTCTGTGCCTTTTTCTGTCTCTCCAAACCTTTTAGCCAGTTCATGGCTGAGAATCTGACCTTTAACTTATGGGACCTGGGAGACTGCAAGGGATGCACACTACAGCATGTAGTGTGGATCCCAGGCTGCTATTTCATGTATAGCATTGGACTGTTGATGATAGAATGCACAGGATGTGGGAATGTCTTACATGACTTTATTATGATGTAGTGATATAAACAGTTACCTTCGTCTTTTTTTATTTAAGTGATGCTCTCAGAAGGCCAGGTATGGTCCTTTTCTTTTTGTCTTTTACATGTAGAAGAAGTCTGAGGTTACAACACTCCTTAGAAAACCATTACACATGCTGTAGCACAGAACTGGAAATGGACTACCCATGCAAGGTGTCTAACTGCAGCAGTTTGCATCTTTGGATGTATCTCTAGTTGCTGAAGCTGTTTCTTCCCTAATCTGGTCACATTATTGCAGATTGCCGGAATAGAAGATAGTATACAAGAGATTGTTTATTTATTTTGTTAAGCCAGAAGAAACAAAGCTAATCCTCTGGCAATTATTGATCATAATTGCACAAATGATAAAATTTTTCAAGTATGAAGTATTTCTAGTATGAAGAACAATGGCCTTCCGTTGAGAACCTAGTGTTTGTGCCAGAAGGTACTGAAATTACTCTTTGCTTTCCTCTATGATGAAAACCAAGGATGTTTTCTCTCAGGCAGAGCTTTAATCGATTCACTAGAAACAGCTGCCTCTTCCTTCCATCCATCCCTGTATACTGACTGTATAATCAGCTTTTTCAGTGCATTGTTCAGTAGGATCAACACTGGTTCAGGCTATTTGACCAAGATCGATCTAAATGTGTTACTTGGATTCATTTGTAGTTCCTGTTTCATTTTAAAGACTTATAAGGAGGAAAAAGGGATTGCAAAAATTAATAGATTCCAAATATTTATTTCTATACTTCGATTTTGGAAGAAATTTTTAATGATACCACAGAAAAAAAGAATCTATTTTTAATCTGTCGGTGTATTTCTGAAGTACCTTCCAACACTTGCATGCCTACGTTCAAAATGAGATATATAAAAAAAAAATCTCATTATGAGTCTAGGACTAATTTATTGTACTGTGTTACATTTTTGTGTTACAGCAGATGAAGAAATTACCGTAACTAGCTTTCCAAAGTACCTATGGACAATGCAAATAGGAATTTATTGTTAACAGTGGTTCTTCATTATATTTAATCTCCTTGTAGAGTGATCAGAAACAGTAAAGAGCCTGCAGTATACTCAGTAATACTGGCAGGTTCTGAGTGCTGTGTAATTCAGAAGCACAAACAAAAGCAGGAATATGCTAATTATAGTGGCCCAAATGTTCAACACCGCTAACTAAAATCCTAAGGGAGAATGTTGCAGGTGCCATTTCAGTGACCAAATGGCTTATTAGGGATGGGTTTGAGTGAGATGAACTCTACAGGAGGTATTTTTATTTTTTTTTCTGTTGGCTTTGTCGAACAATCTTTTTTTGACAGTGCCATAGTGATTTAAAACTAACCAAACACTTCTGATAGTTATCTCTATGAACAGGAAAGGAAACTGGATAGAAAGCCAAAAAACCTTACCAGGAAGCAGAGATAGATCTCCACTGAGTGCTGTTTCCTCGGAGACATTGTTACCAACAGCAAAACTCCCACAGATTGCAGTGATGCAGCCCCAACCACTAACGCAGTCATTTGAGAAAACCAGTTAAAAACTCAGTTCAGGAAGATTGCCTTCACAGGAACTGAAGTGTATTTTATAGTCAATTGTGAGCGAGGTCAAACTTCTATCAGCCCACTATTAACAGGTTTCACTGCAATTGCGAAAATAACGAAGCCAAGCAAGGTGGCAAACCTAGACCCCAGCCCTCCATGGTGACCCGAGCTCTTGGAGCTCACCAGCAGAACTGGAGTCTGTTTCTCCTCCTATAACATGGACTTGTCTCCATCAAATGATGTTGGTGGCGCATTTCTTCTCCCACGTGTCTTTTAAGGGGAAAAAAGTAGACTTTGTAAACTGTTTAGTCATCCACTCTATATTACCCTGTGATCAGGCAAGTAGACCATATGATAATTGAATGAAAGAGGTAAATAATTTAATAAGGAACATGATTAGAGCTTTTCTGTTAACAGGAGCTAAAAGTTACTGATTACAGAGTGTTCAAGCGTAGCCTTTGGCATCTCATAATTTTCATCATTCAGGATGGACCTTGCAAAAAATTGGGGAAACCAAGTAACTGTATTTAATAGGATTTAACCAGTATTTCTACAGAAAAGTGAATGAACTCAGCTTTTCAATATGCACAGAATAGGGTCTCCTTCAACTTTCTCTCGTACCTCCTGTATATCATTTGGCCGCAGTGTACCTTATGCTGTAGTACAGTGTCTGTGTGCCATGTGAGAACATCAGAGCATACAGTGTATATTTATCCAGTTTATCCAAAGCCTAACATTCCCATCTCCCTTGTGCTATTGGAAATGGAGGGAAGGCCAGAATGGAAGAAATGACCACACAGGTTGTGTAAGAGACACATATTGGCCACCTGGGACACTTTCCCATAGATGCTACAGGAGATTTCCTAAGAGAATCTCTCTCAGTGTGAGAAGCTGGAGCACGGTTTCTGCTGTAGCACACTCTCCCCCCAAATCCCCAAAGCTTCCAAGAGATCTGTTTAGAAAGCAGAGTAGATCACGGACTTTGCACACCGGGCTCCAGAACTTTCGCTTGACCCAAAATATTTAGGAGGAAAGAAATTTTGGTGAGTTTTTCCTTGTCTTCCTGGGACTTGCCAGTAGCACTTGACTGCAGTAAAATAGATCGGCGTTGTGTGGCTAGCACTGTTGCGAATTGCAATACAGACAGCTGACAAAAATTTGCCCTCGGTTTTATTTAATCCTAACATTGAGTAACAGATTAGGAAAATGGCAGCTGTAGTGTTGAGAAGCCTAGGTGAAGTATAATGTTTACTGATGATATGGATAAAGCCAAGGATGATCAAAGTTGTAGAAGTATTACAGAACTGCAGAACTACGCGGCAGTAAGTTTGCGGCAGGTCAGTGGGAAGTGGGGAGAATAGGAGGTGCTTCTCTTCATAGTCTGAGAAACATAAAGCAGTACAACATGAAGTTGGAGGAGCAAAACTCTATAAATAAAATTTTTTACTCAGTGAAAATCCAAAGGGTAAATAGCCTTATGGAGGTCAGTATTAACCACCACCCCTCCCAAACCCCAAAAAACTAGGAAAAAATCCAGGAAAAAAGAAACCAGTTAATTAACAATAGCATCTTTTCTCCCCAAATATATTTTTTATTTTTTCAAGACCTTATATTTCTTTGACTGTGTGATTCCAAGGTAAGTTAGTTATATTGTTGTAAGGACCTGTACAGGTATTTGCTGAAATCAATGTGTTTTTCATTGACTTCAATGCACTTTAAACAGGAAGTTTACTGGAAGGAAAAATGCACCATTTTGAAACAGTCTGATATGCATTAATTTGTACAGTCTTCATTTGTAGGTCTCTCCTCAGAGTCAAGATGTAGCTTTTTTGGGGAATATGAGTGTGGTGAGCAGTTTCAGCATGTTCTGAGTAAATCAGACTTTGAAAGTAAGTTTTTGCCACATCCCAAGCAAGTGAGAGTAGTGTGAAGTACAGAGCACTCTGAAAAGATCTCTCTTTGCTAATGTTATTACTGTGTTCTTAACTGGAGGGAATGAAAAATGCTATTATTGTAAAATTGGTAGAATTTATAAAACATACTTTGTTTTCGCATGAATTAGACAATGCAGTAGGTATTTATGTCAGAGTTGACTAGCATTGCCTTCTAGTCCGTAACTTCTACAAATATCTCATAGACTTTCTTATGCTTTTTATATTATTCTGCTAGAAAGGACTTCAAAGCAAACCAGTAACTATCCACTGCAGTTCACCACATTTTTTGGTCACAATTCTATTTTCATTTTCTTGTGCTAGAGAAACTGAGAGCGTGATGGCTTCTTTAAAATAAAAATAACAGCAGCAAAAATAAAAAGCCTTGGAGATTCCCTTTTAGAAAACCATCCAAACTCCCATCAATTATTGAATGCTCTTTTTAAATAATAGCATAGTGTTAGCATTTAAAAATACTAATGTGATTGCAGCCTGGATACATATATATATATATATGTATCCATTCAAATAATACGAATTCCCTGAATTGTGAGGAAGGCAGGCTTAAGACGCACTTGCAAGCAGTCTTGTTTTGAAAGAGTACTTTTCTGGATGGAAAGCACTGTGTGAGGTAGGTATTTTTTTATTATCTTCATCTCTCTTTTTTTCAAGAAAAAGATCCCAAGGAAAAATACAGTACTACTGCATTAACCCTCAACTAGTACAGAGGTCTAGGTTATTTCCTGCTGGTGGTCTTGCTGTTGTTGATCTCCTTCAACATTTGCTGTGTGTTTTTGTGAAAGTTGTATCCACGTTGCTGTTAACTGACATAGCACCTTACGGATGATCTGATGGCATAAAGAAGCATTTAAAGAAATAATCATTATTTGTGAATATGTTTTCATCCGTGGAAGAAACTTAACTGGAGGTTGGTAGAAGAAGCAGGTGACAGTATGAAGCGCTCAGCTGGACTTCTGAGCTCGATGCATTACAAAATTTAGTCGAGTGCTGCTCTGTCTTGTCTCATCATCCTGTGCTGGTGGCTCATCTCCATGGTAAGTAAAGATGCACAAGAATGGAGGACTCAGAAGTCAAGAACATGTACAAGTATTTCTTCAAAGTGCTTTCAAAGTATGAGATAGTTAACCTCATTCCTAACAGTAACTTCACAGTCTGCTTTACATTTGCAAGCTTGAAAATCTCCTGTTCTGCTAGGATGTACTAGGTCATCAAATGAATAATAACATACTTTCATAAATAGATGATTCTGTATGTACATGCATTTCACTTTTTATTAATTTGTGGCAACATTCTCTGGCACCAGACCAGTGGTGGAGATTTGAGGAGTTTCAGGTAACCAGAGTTCTTGTAGAATTATATGAAAATATCATTTTGTTTCATAGATGCATGCCTTTGCAAATCCATACCAGCAGCACATTCATGGTGGAAATGAATCCACTTGTGCAAAATTCTGGCCTTGAATATGTAACCCATATTTGAAGGGCTCATGAAGCATATTGTGCAGGGCAGGACTCAGCGCATGTTTGCTGTAAGAGCCTTCTGGATTGGAGCTGGCTTATGTCATGCCATCCTCTGAAGCAGTCTGCACCAGACAGACCACAAGCAGAATCCATGTTGATTGTTTGGTTTGGTTTGGTTTGGTTTGGTTTGGTTTTGTCTTTTTAAAGACCATGATTACTCCACCGTAAAACTGTATTACTGCTGAATGTAGCGCTCCCACCTTCTTTCTTGCTGTCTTGCTTTGTGTGGGGAGAAGTATTTGTGTGGTCGTGGTGAGCTGGCTGAAATTACTTGTCTAGCTCAAAACCAACTTTGTCTTGTTGTCTTTTGGCTAGCTAGTAGCCAGTGGGATCAGTTCTCTGATCTGGCTCCCTGTCTTAGTGCTGGTACAAAGGAGGTGGTGAGGAGGCTGGGATTGATGTTTTGAGCTGGGTTAAAGCTGGTGTGAAACCACAGCCTGAGGATTCTCATCCTGCCTCTGCTGGCCTTGAAACAGAGGCTCTTTCAGGCTTTTTCGAACCTCAGGTGCCCTCTGTAGTCATTTTTCCTCCACAAAGGTGAATTTGTGAATTACATCAATGACAAATAATGGAGAAAAAAATATAAGCAGGCCAGAATTTATGAAAGAGCCCAAATCAATAAAGTTATTTGAAGAGAGAGAAAAAGAAGAGAAGGGAAAACATGAGTAAGGATGAAAAATTTAGTTTCTTGCTACCAAGCAGTTATTTTAAGATACGTCCTATTAGAGGTACTAGAACAGCATCTGGCAGGAAACAGCCTAGAAATAATTATTTCTTCATTATAAGTATAATGAGAAAGTAATAAGTTGCTAATGTCCTTTTAGAAACATGTGTTCCATTGAAGTTGTTTTCATTAAAAAAAGGGTATTTTCGTCGTCAGCCAGAAAGAATTAGGAGGCAGAATGGTAAGGGAAAAAGATTGAGTTTTATTAAGTATTATTGTTTCCCTCTGTTTTAGAGTATTTCTCAACCAAAAATGTAACCAGTAACTTTTTTGATCTTTCTGGGACTCCATATATTTGATTTTCAGTAATGAAGCACTTTGAAACTTTTAACATTTAACTTGCTTTATGTTTAAGAGACTGAATACAGAACTTGCTGCCTTTGATTTAATTCAGTTATAGAAGGACGGGGGGGGGGGAAAAAGAAAAAAGCTTTCATTACACTAACAGCCAGTGTTTGGAAGTATCATGCTTTCCTACTAAATCCGAAGACTTCATTCCTGTACCTGAATTCATGGGAGCTTTTTAGTGCTGAGCATTTCTGATAATCCTGTCAATAATACAGCTTGTGGGCTGCGGCTGCCTTTAAAGTAGACATGTCTGAAAATGTACATCCACAACCTCGGCACTTGCACAACGTGGATCCTGTGAAAGGTAAAGATGCGTTTGTAACCCACCGTATGGGTGCATGAGAGCTGTTATGTTGCTGATGTGGGAGAAGGTAGGAATCTGTGGTCAGAAATAGAGGGGAGGAAGGAGGGTGAGACTGCCTCTTTCAGAGACAATGAAGATCTTATGTTGGATTAAGCCACTTATGAAAATGCCCCCTAAACTCTTTTCCAAGTAGGCAGCTTAGGCACCAGCTGAGTGCAATGTGGAATTCAACACCAACTGTGAATCCTGCCTGAGGATCAGCACAGTTAATCTGTCCTAAGGTTTTTGATGCCGTGACTAGAAGACTGGAAAGATGTGAGCTAGCAGCTGCTGCCAGCTGGGGTGCATCCATGTTGCTGTGTGTCCAGGCTGTACTGTGGGGCATCAGAATCCTTGGAGCCCTGGGGGTGGGATGGAAAATGCTTTCTTGGAGTACAAAATAGGACAGACTGAAGCTGAAGAAAACTCTTCCTTCAGCTCTGCACTGCTGATACTGTAACAGCACTGAACATCCCAAAGGAGGACCAAGGTGTATTGCAGACTTGTCTTCTCCTTGCATGTCTGCTAAATGTTCTGATATGGAGAGTGGTGGGAGTGACGAGTACATGTATGGTAATGAAACACAGCATGCTTAGTGCTGCTGCCTGGTAAGTACCCACAGTCTCATGCCAGCAGTTTGTGGGCCTTCCCAGAAGCAGAACTGCATCACCGATTTTTTTGTAGGTATAGTTATTAAGCCCCTACCACTTCTCCTGTAGCTTAAACATTGGAAAAGGGGTTTTCTCTTTGACACTCATTTCTCCATATTGTTGTGTATTTGTGAAGAAGAAAATCAAGCTGAATTTCTCTAGTTTTGTTTTTTTAAAAAAATAAAGAGGTTTCCTCACCTACACACATGGAAATCACAAGCTCAGTTGCAAACTTGGGGAAGGTAGCGAACACTTCTAAGCCAACTTCAGGAGAATCTCTTTGATTATTAAAAAGACAGCTTTTGTTTTCAAATAAAATCTCTCATTTGGAGAGTATTCAGTTACAACTTTTTAAATGAGCTGTAGTTTATCACCATATTTTCTCTGTACTGAAAATGTGAATTTTATTTGTAGCCATTTCACTTAGGAAGGCAAGACACAATGAATGTATGTGGGTTTTCTGTTAAGCTAGTTAATATATGTCATGGTGGGAAAGATGCTTAGCCGTGTGATATTCAGTAGTGCTGTGGTTTAACCCCAGCCGGCAACTAAGCACCACACAGCTGCTCACTCACTCCCCCCACCTCCCCGGTGGGATGGGGGAGAGAATCGGAAGGGTAAAAGTGAGAAAACACGTGGGTTGAGATAAAGACAGTTTAATAAGTAAAGGAAAAGCTGCGTGCGCAAGCAAAGCAAAACAAGGAATTCATTTGCTCCTTCCCATCGGCAGGCAGGTGTTCAGCCATGTCATCTCCAGGAAAGCAGGGCTCCATCACACGTAACGGTTACTTGCGAAGACAAAATGCCATCACTCCGAACGTCCCCCCCTTCCTTCTTCCCCCAGCTTTATATGCTGAGCATGACGTCACATGGTATGGAATATCCCTGTGGTCCGTTGGGGTCAGCTGTCCCGGCTGTGTCCCCTCCCAGCTTCTTGTGCACCCCCAGCCTGCTCGCTGGTGGGGTGGGGTGAGAAGCAGAAAAGGCCTTGACGCTGTTTAAGCACTGCTCAGCAATAACGAAAACATCTCTGTATGATCAACACTGTTTCCGGCACACGTCCAAAACATAGCCCCATACTAGCTACTATGAAGAAAATTAACTCTATCCCAGCCAAAACCAGCACATTCTCCACCCCTTATTCCACACTTCCATACTATTTATGTCATGCTCAGGTCTCGCACTATCCAGTACATCCTCATTACCCACCACCAGCCTTCCCATCCTTTGATATAATACACAGATATCATTCCCTTAGTCTGTGGACCACCCCTGTAAAATGTCTGTGAAATGTCCATAAATGTCCACAAAATGTCCATTGAGTTCATTTAGTCCATAACTTTGGGCTCCATCTGTTATGGTGGTCACTCAGGACAGGAGAGGTGGTGCGTTGCACGGAGTTATTGGGCACCAAAGCCAGCCCAGGTCAGGTCACTGCTGCTCTTGCACTGCTTCTTGTAAGGCTTCTCCTCCATTGGTTTGGGTGGTTCCTGCTATAGTAATTCCTATAACATGCAACTCAGATCATGGGTTACAATAATTTAAAGGTATTTCCATTACAATCTCCACCCCGGTCCCTTTGGACCAGACCATCAGGTTTAACATTGCAATGAACTCCTCCCCTTGCCCCTGCTCCGGCTTGGCCTTATCCAGAGACTGCAGTCCCTTAGGGGTGTACCTGCTCCAAGTGGAGCCTTATCTAGAGCCACAGTCTCTCCAGGGGTATACCTGCTGTGGCATGGACTTATCCACAGCCACAGTTGCTTTGAGGTGCACCTGTTCCAGCATGGCCTTCTCCGTGGGCCACAATGCCTTCAGAGGTATACCTGCTCCAGCGTGACCTTACCCACAGCCACAGTCCCTTCAGAAGTAAACCTGCTCCAACATGGCCTTACCCATGGCTGCAGTCCCTCCAGGGGTGTACCTGCTCTGTCATGGGCTTATCCATGGTCACACGCTTTGAGGTGCTCCAGCATGACCTCATGCACAGCCACTGATGCTCTAAGGTGTACCTGCTGCAGCATGGACTTATCCACAGCCACAGGTGCTTCGAGGTGTACCTTCTCCAGTGTGGACTTATCCTTGGCCACAATCCCTTCAGCGATGTACCTGCTGCAGCACAGACACGACCACAGCAACAGAAGCTTCAAGATGTACCTGCTCTGGCATGGGCTTATCCACAGCCGCAGATGCTTTGGGGTGTCCTGCTCCCACGTGGACTCATTCACAGGTCACAGTCCCTTTGACTCGAGTTCACACTGGAGTTCCAGCCTGTCCCTGGAACACAGCAGCACAGAAACAGCAGCGATGCCCTGGCCATCTGCCAGCCCAGGCACATCGCCATTGCTGTTCTCAAAATGTACCCAGGTGCAGCAGAGTAAGATAAGCAGTACAGCAAAAGCAAAAAGCAGCCACTAATGAGCGCTAGACTCTAATGTACAGTAAGGCAAGCAAGCCCCATGGCAAGCACAGAAGCCTGCCGATTAATAGCTAAACAGCAATAACAGCTATAAATTCGATCTAGCACGTTCCCATCAAATCTGTCGTTATCTCAAGCCCTTCGAGCCCCACATTGGATGCCAAAAAGGACTGTTGTGGTTTTACCCCAGCCGGCAATGCAGCACCACACAGCTGCTCACTCACTCCCCTGCAGTGGGATGGCGGGGAGAGAATCGTAAGGGTAAAAGTGAGAAAACTCGTGGGTTGAGAAAAAGACAGTTTAATAAGTAAAGGAAAAGCTGCGTGCGCAAGCAAAGCAAAGCAAGGAATTCATTCACTCCTTCCCATCGGCAGGCAGGAAAGCCATCTCCAGGAAAGCAGGGCTCCATCACGCGTAACTGTTACTTGGGAAGACAAAGCCATCACTCCAAACGTCCCCCCCTTCCTTCTTCTTCCCCCAGCTTTATATGCTGAGCATGACGTCACATGGTATGGAATATCCCTGTGGTCCATTGGGGTCAGCTGTCCTGGCCGTGTCCCCTCCCAGCTTGTGCACCCCCAGCCTGCTCGCTGGTGGGGTGGGGTGAGAAGCAGAAAAGGCCTTGACTCTGTGTAAGCACTGCTCAGCAGTAATGAAAACATCCCTGTGTTATCAACACTGTTTTCAGCACAAATCCAAAACATAGCCCTGTACTAGCTACTATGAAGAAAATTAACTCTATACTAGCCAAAACCAGTACAAGTAGCCATTTCATAAATACATGGATTGTATTTTTTTTCTTTGGAGAATGTGAAGATCATACGTAAAGAGAAGGTGGGAGAATTTTGTAGAGATATTTAAAAAGGCTACTTCTAACTTCCTATCTGGATATTATATGCATAAATATAGTGAAATCAGATAAGAGAAAATACATGAGTAAAAGAAAAGACCTTCTTTGATCTTCACGCTCTCAATTGTTCTTACTAAGTACGCGAGTTAACAGCTTCCCTATACACTTCCAGGTTTTCCCTCTGCTGTGCCATGGGGGAAGTGCAGAAGGCAACGCCTTTTCAAACAAGACCTAGGAATTTTTAGGTTCAGTTCATCAGTCCGGTCAGGAGGGCACTCGGTCAGTGCTGGCCTTGCTGAGCTAGGAACGTGGTTTCATAGATCTAAATTTAGTCCTGATGGAGCAATCTGTTCAGCAGGAGAAGGTATCCCAGTTCTGGGTAAGAACAGCTGAGGCTGGAGACCATTAGGCATTTTGCTGAGGTAAGACGTGAGAGTTGAATTAGGCTTAAGAGCTGCTCATTAGCTATTTAAAAACCGCTACGTGTACAATCTAAAAACATGCTTCAGCGTGTTCTGCTACTTTTGCAGTGTTTTGATTCATTCCGGACCAGTCCATGGCTTTGCTCCCTCGGCTGAGGTGGGGGGCGGTGGCTGCTGGGACGGTGCGGGATTCGCGCGCCTTCCCCTTGGCTGCGGGCTGTCTCTGCGCTGAGCATCACCAGGGTGGACAGCAGAGCCTGGGCAGGGAGAGGGCATGTGCCCATGCCAGTGGCAGATAAAACCTGACAGTCAAGCAGCGGGGTGCAGCGTGGGTAGGGCTGGAGTACTGAAGCAGTGGTCTTTAAAAATTGTTGTGTGGGTTTCAAGAGCCAGTGTTAGTGCAGTGGCATAAAGCACTTTGGATGCTTGAAATACATGTCAGTTGTAGAGCAGACAAAAGATTTTCTGGTTTCTAGATTTTCTGGATAAGTGCTAGCACTGCCAGCCCGCTTGTGCTGTGTGCTGCTGTGGCAAGGACCATTTGACTTGGATGTATGTGGGGAGTGTTGCATCACTAGCAAATATACATAGCAGCAACAGTATGTTAAAAGCCTGGCTGCAGGCACAGTATTTACTTGCTGGTCATGAGTAAATAAGCCCCCTAATAATTGCCTCAAGTTGCTGTTTCTCCTTACCTTTACCTACTGCCCTTGCACCCTGTGAATCCTGCCAGTTCTGATATGCCAAATTGCTGAGGCACTTCCGTAAGCTGTTAAAATCGGTCCATCTAACAAATGACGTGGAACATCCTTTCTCTTGCTCTCTCCACTCACAGTGGTCAGAGGCAGGCTGGGAGATACTAACTTCTGTGCTAATTCAAAGTGTAATAGCTGTACTACCTGAGGAACCAAAAGAAAAAGGGAATTTCTACATGATGTGCAGCAGCTGCTGTAGCTCTGTCATTTTTAAGCTGAAAAAAGTAAAAAGCAAGAAGATGGTATTTACTGGTATTTTAATTAACTGTAAGCTTTTCTTTTCCTGTGAAGCCCTGTCCATTGCAACCAAAGCATTTGGGTTTAAGCTTAGACATTGTAAGGAATACTCCCAGTGAAAAATATGAAGCTTTTTGAAGTATTTTTATCTTTGTTTTCTGTAAAAGCTGTGGCATGCAGAAAATACACACTAAAGCAGCATAGTAGAAATGCTTCTTTAACACCCTCTTAGGAAAGTCCTAAATCCCCTAATGTCTCTGTCAATAATTTACGACTTCTGCAATATGTGACTCTCCTAGATGCATGTTGCAAGAGTTTCTGTGCCATGCCAAATTCTGATGTTTATCCCTTTGTATTGACTCATACACGGGGAAAAACTGAAAGGAAATCAAAGCAAGGGAAGCCTTGGAGTTGAATTCTTTTACAGTATTCTTTGTGCACTTTTTTGTTGTATGGAACAATGTGGCTGGGACGATTGGAAGAATCAGAGGTTAACTAAATTATTTGAATGCATATATTCAATGCTGGTCACCTGACTATACTAACAAACTTAAAAGGTGGTTTGATAGCTGTCAACTTGTTTTGCTATTGTGCAGCTTAACTGTTACCTTCCTGTATTATGAACATCTATGTATTTGGAAAATAAATCCATCTTGCAAGAAAGATTGTGCAAAAAATTGTTCCTATTATACTCCAGTGTATATTGCTGATGTCAAATAAAATACAATTGTGAGAGTTCTTAAACAGTTGTCTTTCTACTTGTGGCCTGAAGCAGGAAAAGGAAGGAGTATAGTAAACTTCTTTGATATGGATCCCCCTGCAGTTATTGCTGGAACATTGATGTTAGCTAAATGATTCCATCAACCTGATGCTTTAGACATGAACAGATAAAGGGATGGATTTCATCAGCAATATGATGAATGATAATCTGTTGTATAATTTATTAAGATGGCACACCAGTCTACTGATGTATCATTGTCAAGATGTATCTCACTATGTTAACAAGCTAAAAGCTAAACAAATTACCTTGCCTCTCTCACAGCAGCAGAAACAAGTAATACACATACTAGCAGTGCCCACTTTATTCTCTCTCTTTTTTTTTTTTTTTAATGTTATTCCTGTGAGGTAATCTAACAGCACTTACTCCTTGCCTCACCTGCCAACAGGCCAGTTGTCAGCTGCTCTGCTTCTTTACATGACCTGAAGTGATTTTCTAATATTCTGTGCTTGGGCCTGGTAAAGCTTCCATGCATTAAAAGGCATAGACTTGCAAAAACTGTGTTTCAGTAAGGATGAAAAATACCTAGCAATAAATATGTGTAGAGAGACATGTATGGAGAAATCATTTCAGTATGTGTGGTGGCCCGTGCAAGGCAGGGAGCGGGGCACCCTCATTTCTTTTGCTGAGTGTGGCCAGGACCATCAAATCTTTTTGCAGGCTGAGATGAGAGCTGTCAGAACAGCTTACAGTGCTGCAAAGTGCTGTAATTGCCGCTTGCTTCAGGCACAGATGTTGATGCCAAGAAATCTGCCGTGTTTGACAACCATAGCTAGTTCATAGATTTGGGAGACTCTACATCCCTTTCTCCTGGCTTCTGTGGTTGTACTTTTTAAGCCTGATGCACAAATTAGTCATGTGTGCTGCTGCCACTTAATGCTCTATGGCATGATGCTACCCCACATCCCATGTTTTATTAATGGCACTTGTATTGATTAGGCAGGGAATTCTGCTATTAGGCTACAGATGAGGCCTGTTTAGCATCCAGGGAAAGCTGCCGTTGACTTCGGTGGATGCTGGGATCAGGTTTTATGCAAGTCAGAACTCCGGCTGCTGGTGGTGTAAGAGGAATTCAGTCTGCAGGCTGAAAGCAATTAGGAACTTTGCTCTGGGCCGGTGCAAAGCACCTCCTAAATTCATTTTTCATACCTCTTCATGTACTCGGGTGTGATTAGTGTTTCTTGAGAGCACTAGGGTCTGTTCCTCGTAGTTAGGAGCATGAGACTTCTGTTGTATGTATATCTTCAGTCTGAGTTGAAGGGAATTGAGCCTGGGTTTGCTGTCTGAGTGGTCTCACTGTGGGCCCATGAAAAATCTGGGATTCAGCTGGGAATAGGTGCTCTTGATTCCCATTAAAATGTTCTACTTTTATATGTAGTGCTTAGTACTTCTCATAAGACAAAAACTACAACTGAGGAGGACTCAGTTGGGGAAGTCAGGTTCCGGCTCTTTGCCTGCCACTGTCTTCTGCCCTTTTCCTCCTTCCTTTCTGCAGGGCTTGGTCTGACAGATGTATTCCGGGATGCTCTGTTGGAATGGTCCTGGAGAAGAGACAGGTAAATATGCTGTTATTTGAATAAAAAGACCTGGTCTCAAATGCTGAATATTGCTGTTCGTCTACTGAGGAAACTCTGACCTGGAATGCATTAAAGGTAAAACCAGCTCAGCCTGTTAGATCATCTGAGATGATAAGAGTAAAATTGTCTAGGAAACCAATCAGATGACAGCTCCAGGTATAAGTGAAGGAACACCTAGGAATGGGCTAGGTGTAACCCGCGTGGCGTAGCTTATGCTAGCAAGCGTCATGTCGGGATGACAGCCAGCGCAGGCACAGAGAGACAGGCAGTTGTATTGACTTCACCTTGGGAGAGAGCACAGCTGAGTGAGGCTAGAGGAGAAATTCAAGAGACAGGGTGAAGGGTAGTCCGAGTGTGAGAGCGGGAAGGAACCTAATAAGAGAGCAGGAAGGAACCTAATAACCTGATGTTATTAGATGAGGGAAGATGAAGGCAGGAGTTGACGTGATTAAGCCAGCAAGATTTAGAGAAATTATATATCAAAGGCTTGTTTTTCAACTTTGTTGGAACCTGAAAGTTAGTCTTTAAGAGGAGTAGAGGACTTATCTGTATTGCTGAGCTGCCTTTAATGATGGTGAAAGCCTTTGGACGGGAATTATGCTGCTGCCCCGAGGGATGGTGTGAAAGGAATCTTGCTGGAGAACTAGCAGGCGTGAAGCTGTTGGGACAAGATGCCAAAGGCATTCTAGGATGGGAAATGTGTCCAAGCTTACTCACTGGTATTTATTACAATTTTGGCTATGTTTCCTACATGGCTTTTTCTGTTTGCTCTGTGGAGATTTTTACTTTCTGAACTGAGAAAATTTCATTTCAAACTACAGAAAAGTCATTAAAAATGTATTGAAGTATTCTCTTTTTCAGATGACAAGAAGCTGAATAAAGAGCTACTCTGAAGTGTCGTGCACAGCATTAGGAGACAATGCCAAAACAACACAAACTACTCTGGGCTCCCCGGTGTTGTATCTACTTTTCTTTTTTAAACTGGTTACAGACTGAGGTACTTCTTATGTCCTTTTCTTTACTAGGCTAACAGTTAGAGCACTTGCTCATAAAAGACCTTCAAAGACTCCTGCCCATTTTACAAGGTGTATATAGATGCAAGTTCCCAGATGACATAAAATAACTGTAACCATAACGGTAACGTGAAGTAACCATAACCAGTGGGCCATTATAGCAAAGGAGAAACCCCATGAGGTCCCTTGAAGTGTACTAGAAGGTGTTTTGGTTCAGGAGTCTGTCCAGGATCTGGAGTGGGGAACGGTGCATGATTCAGTTGCTGGTTCAGGAGATAATTTCAGACACATTTTTCACAGTGTTTCTGGATCCCTTGTTTGAGGAACCTATACACCCAGGGAGCCTTAGCACCAGGTAACATTGTATGTGGAATGTGTGTAGACAGGTGTTAGAGTGCCTACAGATGTTGCTGGATTTAACCCTGAATACTGCTAAGATAGCAGCTATAAAGCAGTTTATGGACTTGCAACGTGGGAACTGAAATCAACTGAAGAGGCCCAAGTGTTACATGGATTGTATGGACACAGATCCAGCTATAGGAGGACTATTTTTCCCCAGGGACACAACCATCCTGTGAGCTCCACCCCAGCTTTGCAGCTAAATGTCATAGTGGTTTTGATACTTAGCTCAAAGAGAGACTTTGTGAGGGTGGAGGTAGCCAGTCAGAAATTAAATCAGCCCGATTATTTATATGGGTCTGGGCCTGTCTGAATGATTTTTGCTACTGCAATATAGCAGCCTCTTTTTTACCATACAATTGACTTTGATTCCTTTATTTTTTCTCCTTAATAACGTTCTTTGCTTTTATGGAAACCAATTACATATGTCAGTTTAGGCTGGAAGTTGTGCTTGTGTTTTTTCTAAATTTCCAGCTCCTCTAAACAGCATTGCATCTTTGTTATGTGATTTATTGTGGGCTATAAAGCACAGCAGTGCCTTGGAGACAGTGTGTGTAGGCTCTGCTTTGTATGTTGAGAGCTGAAGGTTGAGAAGGTGGGATGCCTTGGGGCTGCAGAAGCAGGCCCCTACCAGACTCCCTGGCCGTCACATGGGAGGAGGTGTTTGAGGTCTGCTTCCATGCTCTCCATGTGGCTCCCGGCCTCTTTAAGCAGCAATACTATCTGAGAGTCACTGCAGGTGGTATTACCCTAAAACTCCTTTTCAGTATGTTTTAAGTTCAGCATATAAGTTTGCAATAAATATCACCTTTGGAGAGCACGTGTGATAAATTTTATCCCTAAAATTGAGAAAAGATTATAATTGTTCATGAATGTAGCTACCTAAGTAAGGAAATTGTGTATGTCTGCTCCACAGTGTGTATGTCTGTGATTTTAAGAGCCTGGGATCCTATCAGCATCTTGGGCTTTGATAATTGTCATATCTGCCTAGATTAGCTAAGATGTCAATATTGATGCTTCTGAAAATATTTAGTTGTTATCAAACTTGTGACCACTTGTAGATCACTGTATCTGTCAAATCTTTTTCAATCAGTTCTTGTGTAATATGTGTTTTGTCTTTCCCTTATTTTCATAGGTTGTCATCAATGAGCTGCATTCTAAAATATGAGCAATTAGACTTCTCTGGGACATGAATAAAATAACATGACCATAAACGGCCATCAGCTTGCTATTGCAAGTGGTGTTGGGGAGAGAAGCTGGTTTGGCAGATTCTGAAATCTGTGCAAAATATGTGTGTCTGTACGCTGAGAAAGGTTTGGAAAGAGCCAGTCTCTAATGGATTGTTCAGTTCTCTGTCCGAGGCATCTGTGGGCAAAGCCTAATAATGAGGTGCATCAAAACCTAGATATGAAAACTTTTGTTCATGTTCCGCATGTGCCTTTTAAGTTGCATAATATATGCATAATAGCCATTGAGTGCTCATTGTGGTCCTTGATGCTCTCACTTGGAATGCAAAAGCAGTGGATATAAATGCTATCAGTAGGGAAGAAAAATGCTGTCGTCAGAGGCAAAAATACAGAAGCTGTGCTGGAAACATGACACCTGCACAGTTTGCTGAAAAAAAAAATGCACTTAGCAGCAACTCGCCAAGAGTTTTTAGCCTGGAGGTAACAAATGATAGAGATGTCCCACCATAAACCTGAGTGAAGCCGAAAGGAGGGGTTGAGGAAAGATTAGGATATGCTGTCTTCTCAGTGTTTCACTTTGAGCCACCTCAGGATAGTCCCTTTCTAGCATCCTAGTCTCTGAAATCCCTCTCTGAGACCCCTTAGCTCTCTGATAAACATAGGATAAGCGGCCAGGGATCCCACAGAAGGAGGACCAAGAGCCTCTCCTGTGAAGCTCTGAATTGCAAATGCTGGGCTAAGTGCCGGTCATCCCAGCTTTTTAGATGCTGGTTCCCCTCAGTGAAATCCAACATCCAAACCTATAGTGGAGTTTGAACCTAAACCCAAGCAGATGCTATTTCACGTTGATACCATTGCAAAGGCCTTTCTTCTTCCTGCATTTTATTGTAGGAGCGGGGAGGAGGAGAGAAGGGCAGGTGACGCAGTGGGTGGGAGGGAGAGGCAAATCTTTTCTCGGATAATCTTGGCATAATTTGAATAATAAAAAAATGTTTGTTTTCCAAGGTCCTTCAAGGTCTTGGGATCACTGTTTCTATGTCTCTCTTTCTCACAAGTATGTTGTGAAATGCAAGTCTTGCTAAAATGTTTAAATTCGGTTATGTAGGGACTTGTATTGAACTCCAAATGAAATCCTTGGTTAGATATCCAGCCTCTGTCCCAGCACACGCTGCGGTCTGGTTGTTCAATCAGATGGGAAGAAATGACGTGTAGCAGCGATAGGTTACAGGTGCTCAAAGCAAGAGCTGAGGGAATGACCCTGAGCATTCTCTTGTTTCACGCAGCTTGATTTATTGTTACCTTGTTCACATGAAAGTCAAATTCATTGAGTAAAGTATCTTATCTAGTGTGAGCATCTCTTACTTCCGTTATCATAGGAGCAGGGTGTGCTAAATTGAGCAAATCAACCAAATCATTACTTAATCGTGTGCTTAATTCATTTTCATGGATTTTCCCCATGAGTATTGGTTATGTCCTTGCAAATGCATTGCTGTTGCATTCCTCTGTAACCTTTATTTCATTTTTTTCGCTATTCAGTTAATACATATTACATTAATGTCTTTAAATTTAGGTGACCTCACAAGTAGTTAATTCAGGTTACAAATAGCTTTGTGTTGTGTTATTAACATGTTTATTTAAAGAGTTTTCTAGGGAAACTTGTATAGAATAGAGCATTTTGCAGGAGTCATGAAGAAATGAGAGAAGTACAGAAGATATTTTCTACTGTGTTTGTGCTGGAGCTACAGAAGAGTGAGGTACAGATCCCTACAATGGCCAAAGTACAGTGGTCCAAGGCCACCAGATTTAATCTCAAATCCCATTTTTTTTTTTCAGTTAGGCTTTGTCCCATATACTGTTTCTGTTTCTCTCCTTCTCTGCTTTTCAGTTCCTGCTTTCCTTTGTCCAATGTTGCTCCCCAATCTCTCTTCGTAACTAATTCTCTCAACTAACCTAATAATTGACTTCAATGGGACTTGAGGACGTGCTCAAGTGCTCTCCTGAAGAAGGATGCTCTAGTTAATCAGGACTGAAATTGTCTGTGAAATAAATAACGTTTATGAAGAGTTTTCTGAGTTATGAATAAATGCAAGAACAATTTGTTCATGTTCATTTTGTCACAAATTACTTTATTCAGAAATTGTTCAGGAGCTGGTGTGGAAGAGAAATAACCCCACTTACATATTCATTTAGGAGCTTTTGTTGGCATCCCCCAGTGCAGTAGTTATACTCTGCAGTCCAGTGTTTGGTCAGTGAAACAAAGACATAGTTTTATTTCTTTCTTGCTTTTTTTTCTTCCTGACTACATCTGTACTAGAAGTTAAACACCTAAACTAGTCTCTGGAGTGTTTTTGGCTTGCATCAGCTAGCCGAGTCATTTCTGGACACAATTTGGGAGTTCCTGATGGGAGCTTTCTCAATACATAGTTGCCCTCACTGGAAGGCAAAAGAAGTAAATGGCATTACTCAGTTCTGTACCAGCTGGCTTCAGCAGCAGGCAAAGGTCATGGGCAGGTTTAACCTAGTAGTATAGGTGCACCAGACTGCAGTGGGGTAGAGAAGAGTCCTTGTGTTCCTTAAAGGACTGTAATTTTACCTGGTCATTAAGCAGAAGCTGCGAAGGAGCTTCTTCGAGTTGAGTTGTGAACGTATGGAGGGATGCAACAAACTGTGTTTGTTGAAAGTAGACTTTTTAAAAAGCAGTTGCACAGGAATACCCCACAGGGTGGTAATAATCCTAGCTGAAGGTCAAGCTTAACTACCATTAGTGGCATTGTATGCCATTAATACCTGTATTTCAAAATGAAATTACATGCATTACTGCAATTTGGTCCTTTGCAAATGCTTTTCATTGCCCAGGAAATAACCCTAACACATTCCCTAAATTTGAGATAAAACCATTTAATGTTTCAGACACCACAAGTAAATGATCTTGCTGGTGCCATCACATAAGAACTTCACAGCCTGTGATCACATCCAAGCAGTGGCATACAGATAAATCACCTGAGACGTACCACAACTTATTCCACTCGGACTAAGATACAGTGATAGCTCCATGAGTCATCAACCACATGGCTGAAGTGCACATATTCTAGATAAACTCTGCACTCCTTGTAGTCTTTCAAGTCTGACAGTACACAGGCAACTCTTCTGGCCCTTGCGTGCCAGTGGCTGATTTCGCTGCCTTCTTGAAGATCTTCTTGCAGATCACTTGAATGCATGTCATTGTCATTAAACATAAGTGAAGCACTGGAGTTGTTTGGAGCTGAAATGTTTCACAGAGCTTTCTTTGACCAACAAAGATGTCATAAAAAAATGAAATTATCACAGATTTTTATTTTCAATTATAACATTTAGGTTTCTTCTGTGTTAAAAAGTTGAGCTCGAAAAACTAAGACAAAGATTGAAAAATAAATCTCTTAAATGCCTAAGTTTACATGTCAACAAAACCAAGATTTTCAAATTTTCTATGAAAAAATTGGGAATTTTGTTCTGATACGAAAAGACAGATTAATAAAATAGCCACTGGGTAGGCATGTGCATGCCCTGTTTTAAGAAACTTTAACTACTTGATCTAATGAAATAATTTCAAGTGAGGGGTTGCATCAGCTTCCAGACTTACAGTTTTAACACTGGTGATAGAGAAGGTCATAGAAGGCTAGCATTCAAAATGTAAGAAAAAGAAGATGACTGAATCAAGGACAGATCTTGTTTTACTCTACTGACCATCTGCACAGGTCTGTGGCCCTGAACTGCAGAGACAATAAGGCTCTGTACCCTGCTTGCCTTGAAGTGCATGGGAGAGTTCAGGTAAATAAGAATGATTCCTGACCTACGTATTTATAGAGAAATTGCCAGACTTCTGTCCTGCACAAAACTATTCAATATAATGACATTGATATTTCCAGCAACTCTATAATTAAAGACTAATTTCACAGAAGTATCAGGCATGAAACTCCATGGTGTTTTAGGAGGAATTTGGTGTTTTGTAGATCTGGCCTGATGGATAGGTGTAAGATCTAGAGTACTGCAGGTATCAATACCTGTTATTAATAATAGAAGGGAATTTAAGTTAAGAGGAGGTAAGGACTGATAAATGTAGAACGGCATTGTGGCTAAAGAATTGCATTCTTAGATGAGGCCACAGAAAAGAATTAATCAATCAGCTTTAATAACAAAGAAATTAGCAATGGAGAAATAGAGTGTCTTGGTAAGTCAAATTTTTAGAGAATTTTTTATATACAAGACAAAATTTAGAGCTATGGAACTAAAAAAATCATTAAATGTCAAGAAGTGTGATACAATATGAAAAAGTGTGACCAAAAATGTTACCTCAGCTGGAGCAAATGTTTCCTAGTTTGAACTGAATAGGAAGCGTATCTATAACATACTATTGCAGCACACTGAAAAAATATGCTAGTTGCCATCTGGAAAGTTGCAGTGATTGCACTTTTTAAAAATTTCCTTCTAACAAGAAGCAATTTTGCAATCTCAGCTGTGGCAGAAATTATCAAGATGAAAGACTTCTTTACCTTTACTTAAATGATACATTATGCAAATTGAAAACAGCAATTTAAGGAAACAATTACATAAAGAGAACAGCTTTTCTGATCCTCGAACAGGAAATGTTACGGGATAAAAAAAGCAAATCCTAAATGCTGTTGACTTCAAGTTATTACAGGAAAAAAGCTCAATACCTTTCTTCGTTTCAGGACTTCCTGGATCAGCAATTGCCAATAAAGACAGTCCTTGTATAACATCCCTGATGTGGGGCCTTTAAAAAGCTGAGGACAAGTAAGTAAAGTTGTACACCAGCTGAAAACTTGAAACGTGAAGATAGTACTATTGAAAAGGTATAGGGGCAGTAAACAAGTTACTTTCAGGGCAGAACTGAAAGCAGACTCTTACCCTGACCTAAATTACTGCACTCCCTTCACATTTATCAGCTTTTATGGGATTCATGGCTCTTTGCTGATAGTGTCAAACAGCCCAGTGCTTGCTGATCCATGTCCATCAGTGAGTGGTTTTTACTAACAATTTATTTATGTCAGGCTTTAAAACTGAGAACATGGACAGTGTCTCTGTGGCTGGGGAAACACATGGACGTTCAGGTGACGACAATACTGTGTCCCACTTCACTAATCCATCCCCATCGTGTATTTCAGCGATTTTAAGCCTGTGTTTACATCTTGCTGACTTCATATACTCTCTTGATTATCTCTATGTAGAAGATTACCTTTTAGTCTTCTACATTTTGACTGGCAACTCAAACTCATGGGTTGACATTCACACAGTGAAGGAGACCTTTTACATTGGGGAAAACCTGCTAGCTGCTATAGTATTCCAGCACAGGGCTGTCTAGGGACTTTTTGGAGTCTTTGTCATTGCTTTTTCTTCTTAAAAAACCTGTGTCAGAAATGTCTTAATGCTGTTGGTCCTGCCTTGGGTATGAGTCTGAATTAGCAGATCTCTTAAGGTCCATTCTTGAGGAAAAATAAGGTGTATTTCCTTTATTCAGAAAAAAAATGAATCAAGTGATTTATTTTTTAAAAATTATTATTTTGATTCATATTTTTGTGAATATAGCTCCCTGTGTTTCTTAAGAGTTTGCATCTTTATTATGAGGACTCCTGCTACTGTCTTTATCACACAGTGTGATTTGGCGACTGGCAGTTTATATGCCTAGCGTTTTTCTAATTCCATTCAGACTCTGTGTCTGTATATTCAGTTTTCTTAGGTAAAAATAGGGAGGTTAGATCATTTGTATGTAAACTGATCAAAATATTGATTTTTTTCTGTGTCAAAATATAGTTTTTACAAAAGCTTTTCTTAGAAGATGATGTTATGGGTCAGAATTAAAGGGAAGGCAGGGACAGGTGATATTACGGTGGGGGTCTCCTGCAGGCCACCTGACCAGGAAGACTGAGCAGATGAGGCCCTCTATAGACAGATAGGAGCAGCCTCACGCTCACAAGCCCTGGTCCTCATGGGGGACTTCAACCACCCCAACATCTGTTGGAGGGACAACACGGCAGGGCATAAGCAATCTGGGAGGTTCCTGGAATGCGTCGATGATAACTTCCTTCTCCAAGTGGTAGAGGAGCCAACGAGGAGAGGTGCTATGCTGGACCTTGTTCTCACCAGCAAAGAGGGGCTGGTGGGAAATGTGAAGCTCAAGGGCAGCCTGGGCTGCAGTGACTGCAAAATGGTGGAGTTCAAGATCCTGAGGGCACCGAGGAGGGCGCACAGCAAGCTCACTACCCTGGACTTCAGGAGAGCAGACTTTGGCCTCTTCAGGGATCTGCTTGGTAGAGTGCCATGGGACAAAGCCCTGGAGGGAAGAGGGGCCCAAGAAAGCTGGGTAATATTCAAGGATCACCTCCTTCAAGCTCAGGAGTGATGCATCCCAACAAAGAGGAAGTCAGGCAAAAACGCCAGGAGGCCTGCATGGATGAACAAGGAGCTCCTGGACAAACTCAAACACAAAAAGGAAGCCTACAGAGGGTGGAAGCAAGGATAGGTAGCCTGGGAGGAAAACAGAGAAACCGTCTGAGCAGCCAGGGATCAGGTTAGAAAAGCTAAAGCCCTGATGGAATTCAATCTGGCCAGGGACATCAAAGGCAACAAAAAAATATTCTATAGGTATGTCGGGGATAAAAGGAAGACAAGGGAAAATGTGGGCCCTCTCCGGAACGAATCGGGAGACCTGGTTACCTGGGACACAGAGAAGGCAGAGGTACTCAATGACTTTTTTGCCTTGGTCTTCACCAGCAAGTGCTCAAGCCTCACTGCCCAAGCTGCAGAATGCAAAGGCAGGGACTGGGAGAATGAAGAGCCGCCCACTGTGGGAGAACACCAGGTTTGAGAACATCTAAGGCACCCGAAGGTGCACAAGTCCGTGGGACCTGATGAGATCCATCTGCGGGTCCTGAAGGAACTGGTGGATGAAATTGCTAAGCCACTACCCATCATATTTGAGAAGTTGTGGCAGTCCGGTGAAGTTCCCACTGACTGGAAAAGGGGAAACATAACCCTCATTTTTAAAAAGGGAAAAAAGGAAGACCAGTCAGTTTCACCTCTGTGCCTGGGAAGATCATGGAACAGATCCTCCTGGAAGCTATGCTAAGGCACATGGAGGACAGGGAGGTGATTCGAGGCAGCCAGCATGGCTTCACCAAAGGCAAGTCCTGCCTGACCAACCTAGTGGCCTTCTGTGATGGAGTGACTACATCAGTGGACATGGGAAGGGCTACAGGTGTCATCTATCTGGACCTCTGTAAGGCCTTTGACACGGTCCCCCACAACATCCTTCTCTCTAAACTGGAGAGGTATGGATTTGATGGGTGGACTGTCCGGTGGATGAGGAATTGGTTAGATGGTCGCATCCAGAGGGTAGTGGTCAATGGCTCAATGTCCAGATGGAGATTGGTGATGAGTGGCGTCCTGCAAGGGTCCATATTGGGACCGGTACTGTTTAATATCTTCATCAATGCCATAGACAGTGGGATCGAGTGCACCCTCAGCAAGTTTGCAGGTGACACCAAGCTGAGTGGTGCAGTCGACATGCCAGAGGGACGGGATGCCATCCAGAGGGACCTGGACAAGCTCGAGAAGTGGGCCCGTGTGAACCTCATGGGGTTTAACAAGGCCAAGTGCAAGGTCCTGCACCTGGGTCGGGGCAACCCCCAGTATCAATACAGGCTGGGGGATGAAGGGATTGATAGCAGCCCTGCCGAGAAGGACTTGCAGGTACTGGTGTATGGAAAGCTGGACATGAGCCAGCAATGTGCGCTCGCAGCCCAGAAGGCCAACCGTATCCTGGGCTGCATCAAAAGAAGTGTGGCCAGCAGGCTGAGGGAGGTGATTCTGCCCCTCTACTCTGCTCTGCTGAGACCCCACCTAGCATACTGTGTCCAGCTCTGGAGCCCTCAGCATAAGAAAGACATGAACCTGTTGGAGCGGGTCCAGAAGAGGGCCACGAAAATGATCAGGGGGATGGAACACCTCTCCTATGAAGAAAGGCTGAGAGAGTTGGGGATGTTCAGCCTAGAGAAGAGAAGGCTTCAGGGAGACCTTCTTGCAGCCTATCAGTACTTCAAGGGGGCTTATAAAAAAGATGGTGGCAGACTTTTGAGCAGGGTCTGTTGTGACAGGACAAGGGGGAATGGCTTTAAACTAAAGGGGGGTAGATTTAGACTAGATAGAAGGAAGAAATTTTTTACGCTGAGGGTGGTGAAACACTGGCACAGGTTGCCCAGAGAGGTGGTGGATGTCCCATCCCTGGAAACATTCAAGGTCAGGCTGGATGGGGCTCTGAGCAACCTGATCTAGTTGAAGATATCCCTGCCCACGGCAGGGGGGTTGGACTAGATGACCTTTAGAGGTCCCTTCCAACCCAAACTATTCTATGATTCTATGATTCTATGATTCTATGTTCTCAACAATGCTTTTGGTTTTTAACTGTGCTGCAGCTCAGCTTTACCTTGTTGAAGTAGTATGCGTAATGTAGTGGCAAGTGGTGAGACAGAAACCGTGTGTCAGCTAGGCAATTCAAGTAATGTCCTTTCTTCTTTTCAAAAGGTGCAGCTAAAAGTCCTGCTCTTCTCTTTTTGCCAGCCCTCCACCTGCACACCTTTCTGAATAAATACTTCATCAGTAGAGTGATGGAGGGGGCTGTGGTGCAAGGCAGATATGATGTCAAAGAAACAAAAGTTGCAAATGGATTAACTGAAGCTGTGTGTGACGTAAAAAATGAATATGGATGGTATGAATGTTTGGGGGTGGGGAATAAAACTGGACCTCGTTAGCTTAAAAAAACTCAGCTGTGTTGTACTGGGGTCATAGCTGTTAATTGCCTGCTGCCGTCACTACTGACATCACTGTATATTGGGGTAAGGGACAAGAAGAGGTTGGGTGCAGTAGTATCATGTATTCTTGGAAATATGTTGAACTGCTGCACAAATGGTATATATTCATAGTTAGGATGTGTTTACTATTTTAGACTATTACTATTTAGGGTTGTGTTTATTTTTTCTTTATTTAGGGTTAGGTGCTAAATCTTAATTGTCGTTGAAAGTAGAGTTTACTAGATAGATAGTTGTTTGCATGTAATCACCTGTTCTTCTGGCTTCCCTCTGTTTCCTAATATTATAATTCACTGTGTCCCTGGTTGAACATAAATTTGTATAGAGAGGTAGCATGGTAAGCACTGAAAACGTGATAAAACTTCTGGTAATCAAAAACATCCTTAGATTGAATTGACGTATGTCAGTTCTCTTTAAATTTTGTGAGAACAAAGGTAGGTCTATAATTAAGATGTTCAATTTGCAGACTAAACTATGAGATACAATGAGTGAAGAAAACTGAGCTGAAGACAAATTGAACTAAGAACCTCAGAAATTGATGTGAAGATGATGCCTGGGATTTCCTTAAGAAAATAAAGGAAAGATCAGGAAACTTGGGATTCAAAATATTCTAGAAAAGATCTCCATATCTTTTCAAGTAAGTAAACCTCTCAGAAAGGATTTTGGGAAGCATTTAGAGTGCCTTCAAGCAGTCGAAGAAAAGCTGAAGATTTAAGCAAAATGCCTTGGAGGTCAGAAAATGAGTGAGCGAAGAAAATTACAAGCAGTCCACCTCAGTTAGACATTGAAAGGGAATTAAAGCAAATAAAGGGCTTTTTGCTTAGTAACTAAGGATGAGATGATGACACTTTACATATTGTATTAAAACAATATTAAGACAGAGAAGTGATATAATAATATTAATAGACTTGTACTGAAATAATATAAAAATGTATGAGTAAAGTAATGAGAACGAAATATCTACCCATCAGGAAGGATTGAAATAACAGTCTGTTGATTAGAAGAACTTTATCTGAGAGTCAAAACTTGTGGGTGATGATAATGGAGAAAGTATGATTAAGGATGCTGTGACATCTTTGTGAAACAAGAAGCAAGCAATGTAGCTTCATGAAGGACCATGCAAAATTGGAGGGAGGGAAACTTAAGCCACAGGTAAAAAATAAAGGAGACATTTGCAAGAATATTAAAGGCACTATTAAAACCAGCATAGAAAAGATAAGAGTAATAAGGAATTGGTTTGGCTGAAACTAATCAGGTGTTAAAAGGATTTACTAACTGGACAAGGGCAAGAAGGAAAGGAAATGAGAAAAGTAGGTCCATTAATTTTTAAGAAGCTAATGGGTCAGAAAAAATAGCTAAAATTTCAGAATCTCTTTAAAAAAAGAAAATAAGGATGTTGAGCTCCAAAAAACCAGCTCTTGATTAAAATCAGCTTTTCTCATTTCTGAGTTTCCAAGAGAAAAATGAAATGGGATTTTAAAAAAAACCTAACAAACAAGAACATGATATTTTGCATTTTTAAAGTACCTTAGAGGCTGTATGCAATAAAATGTTAGAGACATACCTATTTAGAATTGAATGGGCAGGTATCGTTACTTATATGTTCACCACCTCCAATTGAGAAGCTGTGTAATTGCACTAGGATCATGTTGTACCTGAACTAAAAGCTCTGCTGGGACATGAGCTGCATGTTGAAAAGGTGATCTGTTGCTGGAAAGCTTCCCTCTGGCACGCGCATTTCAAAGAAAGTAAGGTTCACAGTGTACCTGATCCAGAGTGACTTATGCACATTATGAAACTTGTGGAAATGGGCTCTTTTCAAGACTTTGGTGGAGGAATGGCTAATTTTTGCATCCCCTTGAGACTTGGGTGGGAGCTCGATGCTGAATTACTCAGGCTGAAGCAGACATGCAGAAGAGTAGAAGGCTGCCTGTGAGGATTTTGGGTGGTGTCAAAGGGATTTGAGCACTTCCAGGTTTTGAGGGTTGCTGAATGCAATTATGTTGGGAAAAATTGAGTTGGCTAAATCCTGCTGTGGGGCCTGACTACCTCTTCTTTAGTACATCTAACCTTTAGCTCAGATCAGTAATTTCAACACATCAAGAGCTGTTAAACCTGAGTTTGTAGCGTTCACTTAAAAACGAGCGAACAACTTGATTCATTGTAAGCTCTTTCAGCAGATTTCATTTCATTAGCGGGGGATGTCTGGTGAGAGATCCAATAGACCCTGGGGCCAGGAGGAACATAATCACCTTAACACCAATGTGTGTCATGTAGCTGTAACCCCAGGGACCCTGTCTTGGTCATGTTTGGTAAGGTACACATGAAAAGATAGACTTTGTCCCAAAGACCTTTCAAGCTTTTCACTATTTATTTGTTTCTATGGTATTTAGTTTTTCTACATTCTTCTATAAGCTATTCCTCATCCTTAATTTTCACTACTGTGCAGCAATTTTCCCTTCTGCAGTGCCAGTCCTTCCTCTTTCAGTGTGTGTCTCTAGTGCTCTCGACAGTCTGTTAGCTCTGTCTTCCCCTTCCCCATGCTGTGTCCCCCCCATAGTCTAGTCAGATGTAAGCTGATCATAGAAATCTTTATCTTCCTTTGTTGAAACACCTCAGCACAGTTCATCACTTCTTTCTGCCTGACAATTACGTTCATGGCATTGTCATCCCGGTCAGTGGGAGTACGAGAACCAGCAACATCCTGGCGTCCTTTTTGAACGCACGCACTGGATAGCTTTTGCTGAATGCTGTTCTGTCACGATGTTCAAAACAAACATCTACTGCAATGCAGCTGTTTGAGCTCTGCCTGCACTTGGTACTATTTTTGTTTGCAGTTCAATACATTTTCTTAAACCTCTTTTTGTAAACTCAGATACATGCTGCAAGCTGATAGCTATTCAGGGAAAAGCATAATCCCTAGGAGCTGCCTGCCTTGGCAAACATGCATATGCTTTTCAGTGTGTCAACAGGCAGTTGTTCAAGTAGTGTTTGTTCCCTCAGTTTGTATCAGCCTGGCCCAACACCTGAATAATTTTTTTCATTTGCCTTCACTTAAGGAGATTGAATGAATATCCAGAATGACGAATTTGACAACTGTGGATCCGTGCAGTCCCAGGTCAGATGATTTAGTTATTCAACCTTTTATGGTCTATTAGGATGATATTAGAATACTAATATTTCCAGGACCAGAATCATGCAATTGATATTACTCACACGAGCAGTCCCATATTCGCTAAAACCAGGTGTTGACAACACAGAGACAGTCTTTTGCCTATCTTCATTAGCTCTTATTTCCTATTCCCCTGCCACAGTGCATTCCTACAAGAGCTTACCTCCACATCCTCGGGAGAAAAGCTACTGCTCTGCTGTTTTTCCTAATCAAGATATTTCAAATTAAAGCATCTTGCTATATGTGCACCCAGGGCCTCATCTGTAATCATCCTTCAAATCTGCAGTTTATTCTGAAATTAACTTGTAACTATATGGCTCATGCAATGTACAAGTAGTTCAGTTCTTTATGTAAAATGGTCTGCTGATTTGTAAATGGTTTCAAATAATTTTCTTTGGGAATATTTTTTATTTTTTTGTTACAATAGCAAGAGAAGTGGAAGGTGCTTTTCATGTCTTAGCCAAATTATAAACAGTGGAAGATTAGAGTTCTCCACCTCTTTCAAAGAATGAGACCTACTACAATGGATCTTTTCACATCATGTCTGGAACTCTTTTTCTGAAGCAAAGTAGCTGTTAGAGTGCTTAAAATACTTTGATAGTGTGATTATAAATACGTGCTGCAGTCTGGCACGGAATGATTACAGATTTGATATCTGGACTTATTCCATTCAGGTATCTACTAGTGATGGGGGCTGTCATTTGAATCTTTGACAGCATCGGTACTAACATAAATATTGCAGTTTAACCAAGTATTGTAATACTAGCATACCTTTTTTGACTTTTGGGGGGTTTTAGGAGGCTGTGGATCTCCCCTCCCTCCCTACTACAGTAACGTCTTATCTATAGCTGATGAGAAATTGTGGGAGCTAAGACTTCACCTCAAGATGCAGTGCCAAGGCCCTGGCACTCTTCATCCTTTCCCTCCACACTAAGTTATATTTTCTCCTACTTATTACAGCTGTTTCCTCCACTCAGTCCCCTTTGGGGTCAGCTACGCACAGGGCACTCTGCTGCATTCTGCATTTTGCTGGGGAGAGTGCAGGAAGGTGCAGATCATGAGAGGGGAAAATGTAAGCAACTCACAAAGTGCAGCGGCCCTTTGACGTACAACACAGGCAGAACATCCTGCTGGCCAACATGAAAAAACACAGGTGATGGGAAACAGCTCACAAGTTTGAAAGGCTTCCTCTTCAAGAAGAGGAAGAGCTTGGAGAAGGAAGAGAGATTTAGGGTTTTCATTTTAGGGGACATTTTTTTTTTCAGGGGGAAGAGGGATGAGTAAAAGCAAAGCACAGTGTTTCTCTTGAAGAGTCTGGAGTGCCCTCTACTCCCACTTAAAGAAGGGCAAATGATTTTCTTATGTTGACTTTAACAAAATGGAGTTGACCTGATCCCTTGCGTTTGGTGAAAAGGGAGACAATTGGGGATTTTAAAATGAAAGTAATTGTGATACTCACTGAGCTGACTGGAAGGAGGCATGGACAACACATCCCTACCGCCATCCCCTTTCTTTCCTGGCTGTTACCGCAGGCCACGTATGTGGCATTATCCCACTGGTGGGCAGAAACGTTGGGGAAGGAAAGTGGAGGTAGGACCTGCGCCAGGAGCCTCAGATAACCCAAGCCTGATCTCATGGAGAGTATCTCTGCCAGAAGTATCTCTGCCTGACAACTTTGAAGTAACACTACTGCGATAGTAGCATGCCACCTCTCTCTTGAACATGGCTATTTTGATAGATTTGACTGTGTTTACAAAGCTCTCGTATCTTAAAGAGCACAAACATCTAGTTTGTCTCTTTGATTTTCCCTTAGTATTCACAGTTTGCTCTGGGCACTTGCAGCATTTAGGAAGAATATCAGCCTGATTTGTTGCCTGCAAGAGAGTCTAATTAAAACGAGAGAGCAGGATGGGAACTGATGACACACAGTGCAGCTGAACTGCTCCCAAAGCTGAACATGGCAGCTGTGGTTTTCGTCATTTGCAAAGCCTCAGCCAACACGTTGGCCCACAGAGTTAATATAAATGTCTAATTACGTTGTTTAATTATTTCTGTTCCAAAATCATGCTTGCAAAGTATTGCAAAAGATGGAAAACACTGAGAGTGCCATGATCACGACTGTGGCCTGCCAATAAATCAGAAATCACGATGCTTTTTCTTAGTCAGATTCCTCCCTTCCCCCTGCTGGGTGGTCAGGCTGCAGAGGAAGGTGTGTGTGTGTGTGCTTGAACCAGTCTCCAGCCCTCTCCCCTCCCCTGTCACTTGGCACTGACTCATAGCACGACGCTAATTAGCTTCCGAGCAGCGAGATACTGCAAATGCTAAGAGAAAAGACAGGAAAAGACTTCAAAGATGTTTAACATTTTCTTTTTTTAAGAAATCATATAGTGAAAGCGATAAAAGAAATATCTAATCACTGCTGCCCAGATCCAGCAATTTGTTGTGTGCAGGGAGACGTTGCTCCAGGTTATTCTGGGGGGGGGAAGTTATGGCTTTCTTCTGTGCTTTCCATGGAGTGGTTATTCAGTGGGCCAAGGAAAGGGAGCAAATGTGGATTGCCTTAAGTCTGGTGGCTAAATGTGGACATGGTGGTACTAGTGTGCCAGGTAGAGGAAAATCGCTGCAGCAAGAGGGACTGATATTCCCACATCAGAGCAGCCTCTTGGAATGTGAAATAAGTTATGTCTATGTCCAGTTTGGGGCACTGAGGGGCAAGTAGAGACCTTTTCACCCACAGCTTAAGCAAATGCTCTTGATTAAAGTGATGAAGACAATTAGGTGCTTAAGACTCTGTAGTTTTAGCCCATACCCACAAAATTATTTGCCAGTAAAGAGATTAATACTATCTAGATTAATGGGTCCACTCTGTTTGTACAAATGTTGTATATCAGCTAAGCTGTTTGTGAATCAACTGTTCATCTAAATTATCTTTACCATGAACACTGGAAATGAGATGACTTTCCACTGTCGTGGTTTAACCTCAGTTGGCAACTGAGCACCACGCAGCCGCTCGCTCACTCCCCACCCCCTCCCAGTGGGATGGGGGAGAGAATTGGAAGAGTAGAAGTGAGAAAACTCGTGGGTTGAGATAAAAACAGTTTAATAATTGAAATATAATAATAATAATAATAATAATAATAATAATAATAATAATAATAATAATAATAATAATACACAAAGCAAGTGATGCACAATGCAATTGCTCAACAGCCGCCAACTGATGCCCAGCCAGTCCCTAAGCAGCGGCCCCCCCGGCCAGCTTTCCCCCAGTTTCTATACTGAGCATGACATCACATGGTATGGAATATCCCTTTGGCCAGTTTGGGTCAGCTGTCCTGGCTGTGGCCCCTCCCAGCTTCTTGTGCACCTCCAGCCTTCTCAGTCGGTAGAGCATGGGAAGCTGGAAAGTCCTTGACTAGCGTAAGCACTGCTTAGCAACAACTAAAACATTGGTGTGTTATCAACATTATTCTCATCCTAAATCCAAAACACAGCACTGTACCAGCTACTAGGAAGGAAATTAACTCTATCCCTGCCGAAACCAGGACACCACACATGAATGGTTCCCACTGATCGTGCATATTTACCTAAGCAGTGGCCCACTACAGCTGTAATGTGTTATGCTTAATTTGCCATTCTTCAAATAGCTCAATAGCAGATGAATGTTGAATATATTGTCAAAAAGTAGGAGAAAAAGTCTTGAAGAAAGACTTCTCATTTTCATCTAAGTCTACTCGTCTTTTCTTTTCGTGATGTTAAAGGTCTTCCTTTGCCCAGTCAGGGAAATTCTGCACAACATGAATAAGATTACTAAAATAGTCAGTGCCTCACTTACTATTAATTTGTATGATGGAGACACCTGAGCTGTTCAGGGAATACTTAGAGTCAACAGTTTGCAATCATCAAACTCATGATTAATGTACAAAGAAATTGTGACTGCAGGTGAGGAACTTGGTGAGCTCTCTTGAGGACATAATTTTGTTCTCCCACAAACTGAATCTCACATTTCTTATATCTATATAGACACCTTCTCCATTTCTACGTAGAAGTAATAAGAGGGGAAAATGAAACCTAGAGCAACGAGAAGCCAGGCCTAATCAGAATAAAAAATTTTGGCTTTTTTTTAATGATGCACATTTTGCACTCCAAAAGGATTTACTCTAATAACAGTCATTAATTATTGCAAAGAGAAACTGGCTGAAGAGGAAAAAGAATTGTCCCCGGAGTTTAGTGTCAGTTTGCTACTGATCTCTCCAGCTAATGTAATATTGGTACTACAAACAATGACTGCACACAGCAGTCAAATGGAAAGCCAATTGATTTCTTAATACTTCTTTTGGAGCATGTGGTCAGTCAGCTGCACTCTCCTTTTTCCAATCAAGGCTTTCTGATTTTAATTCTCTGTTTCTTCCCCAAAATGATGCTTTTTGTAATTAGAGCATTACAAAAAGACTTTCTCGAAAGCCTACATAGAAAAAAAAATAGGTTTCATTTCTTTTGTTCTAGTCTGATCCTGGGGGGGTGGTTAATGTGATGGTTACATAGAAATCTTGGTGCCCATCTGAGAGTGTACGAATTTAAATGAGTGATTTTTATTTCTCTTAACCTGGAGATAGCATAGATTAAAATTTGATAAAATGCACAAGTTAGAGCAAAATGAAATTACACTTTTCAGCTGCCCTTGGGTCTCTAAACTTTGCCGGTCCCTTTCCTTTACTGTTTCTTTTCTTTGCACGTGCACATCTGTGAGTATTATTTTATTCTCACATGTATTTCAGGATTTATTCAGTTCTATTTGTTTAAACTGTGCAATCCATAAATGTATAGATTGTCACTAGCCTTTATCCAGATACTAGCCACAGTTCCTTTTTATCTTGGACATTATTTTAATAAAATCCAAAATAAATCTGAAATGGTATTTTATTTTCTACATCTTTTTGTATTTGTTTTCAAAAAAAGGAGTGAAAATGACTCCTAGATTTTGTGGCGAGGGCAGAATCAATGCAATTACTCAGATATAGAAGGACATTAAAATATACCATGATAGCTCCTGCTCGCTAAAACCCCTGATCTGATCCCCAGTTCATAAGCAGTTGAAGTGGACCAAAACAAATGTTAACCGTACCTTTCCAAATATGAATTTCCACCTGGGCATGCAGAGGAAGGTCATTAATCAATACACTCCATGCTGATCCTCTGCTGGCGAGACCACTTCCCAGCTCTGTTGGTAAGAACACACTTTCTTACTTTTGAAGGCTTGGACGTACCCCTGCTCTCTGTAAACTAGAAGGACCAGAGGCAACATGAGGCTGGTGTAGTAGGATGTGATGCTGTGATGCATAACTACTGCTAAAAAGACAGGGTGTTTACCACGTTGCGGCTCATCTATCTGCTCTATGAAGGCACGTTGCTTATCAGATGCAATAAGCACGAGGCCACTAGACCTGAGATTTCATTCTGCTACAGGGCCCAGAAAGGTAACCACACTTCCCAATGACAGTGATCTGCTTTCACCCTCGAATGTTTATGCAAGGGAGGACTACAGTTAAGCTGACACAGTGCATACATTGAAAAAATACGTCATCAAAACTCGTGTCAGCATTAAATTTTTAAGTTGAGTAGTGTTGTGGTTTAACCTCAGCTGGCAACTAAGCACCACACAGCCGCTCACTCACTCCCCCCCGGCGGGATGGGGAAGAGAATCAGAAGTATAAAAGTGAGAAAACTCGTGGGTTGAGATAAAGACAATTTAATAGGTAAAGCAAAAGCTGCACACGCAAGCAAAGCAAAACAAGGAATTCATTCACTCCTTCCCATCAGCAGGCAGGTGTTCAGCCATCTCCAGGAAAGCAGGGCTCCATCACGCGTAACCGTTACTTGGGAAGACAAAATGCCATCACTCCGAACGTCCCCCCCTTCCTTCTTCTTCCCCCAGCTTTATATGCTGAGCATGATGTCACATGGTATGGAATGTCCCTTTGGCCAGTTGGGGTCAGCTGTCCTGGCTGTGCCCCCTCCCAGCCCCCCGTGCACCTGCAGCCTTCTCAGTGGGTAGAGCATGGGAAGCTGAAAAGTCCTTGACTAGTGTAAGCATTACCTAGCAACAACTAAAACATTGGTGTGTTATCAACATTATTCTCATCCTAAATCCAAAACACAGCACTGTACCAGCTACTAGGAAGGAAATTAACTCTATCCCTGCCGAAACCAGGACAAATAGCATCCTGGGTTTTCAAACACCTTGTTAAGCAATGGATATATTTGCATTCTTGCAATTCTAGAACAGTGCAGCTTTGACAGCATGGCAATGGGGCATCCTGCAAGCATCAAAACAGCAACGGGTGAAATTTTCAAGGCAAGTACAGAATTAAGCTAGCAAAAGGGACATTGAAAGCTGTTATCATAAGGACAGGTTTTCACATCACAATCCACGCTTGAAAATGGTGTGGATCATTTTTTTCTTTTGAAGAGGCTGTAATAAAGTGGGAATGGAGAAAGAAAGAAAAAAACCAGAATGTAGTATATACAGGCTTCTTTTATGTCAGCCTGTTAATGTCTGTTGCCCTTAATACAGCTTTTCTGCTGTTAAAATAAAATAAAAAAATCCCTCTCCTATTTTTCAGTGAAGAATTTAAAAGACTGAAATGGAGACTTCTGAGTTCTTGCAAGATCTTGTTACCCAGAGCATCTCTGGAAGAATTTGGTACTTCAGTGAAACCTTAAGGTACCCCACATCGTTTCCATTCCAGTTTTCAGGATTCCCCTCATGGGGATGGTCACTGGCTCTCCTGGTTCAGCATGCCATCCAGTTACTGGGTCTCTTTCAACTTCAAGTGTGTGTTTACACAATTAAATCAAGTGCTCTGCAAATGAAATGCTCAACTAAAATCCATGCAGGAGGCTGCCATTGGTGGATGCAGTATTTCTCCTTGAAATCAGTTGCCCTCTTCAAAGAGAAATTGCCACAGATGTCCCATCTTCTAGATGCTTTATTCATCCGCAGAGGTGGTTGGGCCAATCTCAACTTTAACTTCCAACTTAAACTCATGTGAGAGTGGCTTTAGATATTTCTGCCTTAGGTTTTTAAACTAAAGTAAAAATATTTATGAGTGCTAGCATGGCAGCTGCAAGATGTGCAGTGTGTCACTGTGAAGGCTTGGGTCTAGATACAATAGGGACTTACTTGCCTAGAAATTAGGCTTTGCAGCACCTAGCTTGACCCTAGAAACCAGGGAGAACTCTTAAAGAGATCAACCCACTTGGATAAAGAATAATCTGGGTATAGCAGCAAACTTCAGAAATGTCACTACCTTGATTTTTATCTTATTTTAATGGTAGCCAGACTTAAATGCATGAAGTTTTGGACAAAATTTGAGTGTAATTAGTAATGCCCCCTATAAATTTTCTACATACATGGCTGAGTGATATTCTAACTAAATATTTTCAATTTTTTTTTTCAGAATTAGATGCCCTTGGATATTTTCACTTAGAAACATTTTTCATTCTTCAATACTCAGTAAAGCCATGACCAAGGTGCACAGCGTAGCTTTGAACAGTCTATTTAACAAGTTGTCTTTTTCAAGGTTCAGACCCTTAAAATTATGGATGAACTGTCTGAAATTATATATAAGCCTCCTGCAGAATGCTTGCCTTTATAAACTCCTCCTAGTTTATGTTTCTTTAAGATTATTTGTTATTTAAAACATAGCTTGTCTTGTTTTATTTAGATGCTTGAATTGCTTGTTACAGTAGCAATAACACACTCCAGGTAATTCATTTCCAGTTGAGCTTCACTCTGAATGCTTAAAAAGCCATTTGGCTTTCTGTCTTGTACCTTTAATGCCCCCCACAGTCTGCAATAACCATTCAAGAAATTCACTGCTTGTCATGGCCTATTGCTTTAATTTAAAAAGCTAAATTTGGAGACTCCACATGCTCTGCTCTCAGTTTTTCCAGTGTAAAGCTGTCCTACCATAGGAAATTGGCAATGGACTTCACCATCCCTGAAAAAAACTCAGCATTAATGTAGTGGGAACAGAGTAGAAAAATACTTTGGCTGTGTCATACTTGGTGAAATGTAGTGTAGATATAAATTTGAAACCTGCCAAGGCTTCTGAAAAATCCCAGCTGTCTTAAGGCAATCTCTACCTTGGGGGATTGAATGCACCATGGAGACTCTGAGGTGGCACATGACGTGGCAGCACCAGGCAGAGATACTCACACGAGTCAGGAGACGCTACAGGAATATCAGCAAAGCAGCATGCCTGTGGCAACGCGGTTACTGCCTGCATTTCTCCCTGTCTGAAGCCTCTGGCTTGTGCTGCATGGCACTCCTGATTCTTGGGGATAGCTTTTGTGGAGACATGTCCAACGGCTGTCATGTAAACACAGCAATTCAAGAGCATCCTAAGTCTCACCATAGCATTTTGCCTTCAGGACAGAAGGCAAAAAAAAAAAAATCCCTTTTTGCTTGACTAGAGTTGCTCATGTAGTAACTAAAATCCTGGGGACAATGACAGTCAACAGTGTCCCATCCAGCAGTGGGCATGGAAGGTCTCATTTCTCCTATTTATCTAAACCTTTACCTTATCTGGCATCCGTAAGGAATATACTGAAGTCAAGAGCTGATCTGTACTACAGAGGAAAGCTGATTGGTAAAAAAAGCACATAACAACCAAGGGTAGACACAGTTGATATCTAAAGGGTGGTAAGCAAGTCAGTAAGAGCTCCCCCCACAACACCAGCACTGTGAACTGACTCTAGATAGCACAGATCAGTGAGGTGCTGAATCTAGATTATCACACTTGCAACTCTGCATGGTTTATCACTGCTTAGTCTTGGCAGATCAACTTCCGATCCATTTGAAGGGTAATTTCCCTCACAGCATCCTCCCAAGTACCGTCTAGGCATAAGTTTATGTACAAAATCCCAAATCTGGGCACTTTTAGGGTTCACCTAATGGATAGGATGGGGTCCCTTGTCATAACATGATAGAAGCCTGTTTCTGGGAAGAGAGGTCGGTCTGCATGTAAAGGTTCAGTCACGCCATTGGCATGAGGGAAGCCTAGGTTAAATACTTTCAGCAGATCTGTCCTGTCCCAGGGGAATTCCCTCCAGTGCCACAGAGCATTGGGTAAGATGTCACCTCTGTTAGAGCTGTGCCATTGTGCAGGCACAAGTTAAATGTTTATGGATGCCAGAGAAGAAAGAAGGGTATAGTTTGGCTTTTGGTATATCTACTTAGAGTTTTGCAAGTAGAAGCAAGCTGGCTCTCTTCAGGCTTCAAGCTGGCGGAACATGAGTCAGCTCTAAGCCAAAGCCATGTAGCTCCAGATAGCACATTGCTAACCCTTGGCTAATCAGTCTAAATCTGAAAGGCAGGATTTATTAGGTTGGGCCCACTGCCACTGTAATGCAACTAGACAATATCCAACCTGCTGACAGAGCAGGCAGGCATACTGCTTGAAGAATAAGGGCACACAGCTTTGAGGTGCCTGGAAAAGGCTTTGGGTTCCAGTCAGCAACCTCCAACTTATTTGTAGCTGATTGTAGCTGGTCTCCTTCATCTATGTGACACAAATCATACTGAGTTTGGACTGATCATAGCATGATCAAAGCCACTCTATGACAGTAAGCAATTTGAGCTTCCCTTTTTGCTCATGGTGAGACCACTACTGAGCTTTTGAGTACTTATAGTTTTATAACTTAGTTACTTATCTCCAGGTCACGTCACATGCTGTATATTGACTGCAAATTGATTTTTGCTCATTGTGTAACCCTAACTTTTTAAAATAAAGCTATTGCAGAATTATATTCAAAGGCCTTCTCTCTTCACTTAGAGGTAGCTCATACACTATATCCCTTTTTTTCTCTTTTGTGATCAGTTTAGCACATAAAGCTGTTACATATTTAGTAGGCATTTTCATTTGCAGATTTTTTTTTTCTTTTTAGACTTACACATTTTTGTAAAACAGCAGAAATCTTAATATGTAAAAGATTAATATGTGCTTTTCTTTTCAGATGGTCTGAGCATTAACATTCCATAAATAGCCCAATTTTCCCTCTGAGTTGATAAGTAGTCAAATACTTCCAATAAGGACATTTTTACTTTATCATCCAGAATGTGAACAAATTTAAATTTAACTGGTAATTATTGGTGGTGAATGGAAGTTAAATATATGAGTGTTTTTCTAATTTAGTTTGGTTAATCTCATCTTCAGTGCTACTAAGTAATTGCTTGAGCAGCCATCAAGACAAAAGGCTCATGACAGGCTCATAGGCTCATATATTACTATGGTATACTAATTTATGCTGCGTCAGCATCATCCACCAAGAACCAAGAAGAGATTCCAGCCTCTGATCTCAGGAACTTTAAAATGCTTTTTATTTGCATTAAGGAACTCTAAGAAATATAAAAGTGCAAATTCAACCTCACTGTGGAATTTCTGTGTTCAGCAGGTGAAATGTCATCGTGTGACACCTCCTCAAAATTCATATGTAATTCCAGACTTACTCATTCCCCATGAGGCTATACCTCATTTATGTTAGTTACATAGACTGAAGGCTCAGAATCTATGCAACCATTGAAACCATCTTCTGATCTTCAGTTCATTTGTTGATGTTGCTTTTTTATTCTGATGCTTGACTAGTGTAGCAGGCTCCAGGATTCAGGGGACCTGTTTCTGCAGTTCCAGGAAAGGTACTTATGGAGCCAAACCTTAAAGTTCAAAAAGTGACAACGGATAAGAACGGAGTCCCTACCAGCTGGTATTCTAGGCATGCCACAGATAATTACAAATAAAAGCAGGACTAATAAATATTTGTACCAGTGGAACCCATCCTGGAGTGGGACTTTGTTGTGCCAGGCTATGCAAACACAAAGCTTCTTTCTCTATAGCTGTACTAACTGGATAAAGAGACGCCGTTTGGGTGGTCCAGCTGATATAATAACTTTTCAGAGCTTTAATAAGCAAATTAAAACAAATGGTTGGCTCTCCTAGTTCTATTAGATTCTTAAATGCATTTAGGTATAAGAAGAGATTGGTAGCACGACTCTATGAGACAGTGGTCAGGCTTCATCTTGGGGAACGATCATCTGATTTTGGTCACCTACGTTGAGGAAAGATGAACTTGAAGCATAGCTTATACAGAGTAAGACTACTAGTCTTACTAGCAGGGGGGGACTAGGAGTCTTTTTTATGACGGAAGCTCTGCTGGTGTGGTCCCGTCAGATTAAAGCTGAAAGATGACAGTTATCTGATAATTTAATTAGTATCTAATACATTGGAAATTCAATATCAGGTGAAGGAGAAGGTAAGTGACTGATGATTCTTTCCGTTCACTTTATCCCGAGTTTGATAACTTTTCATTCTTTTTTTCATAATTCTAATTCAATGACTGTTCCTAAGGTCACTGTACGTAGAAGCCAAAAGGTAGAGAGTGGCTTTCTTTAAACTTATCTGAATTCAGCAAAAGCAGACAAATAGCCAGTAAATAATAGTATTATTTATTTACTTATTCCTTGAAATATATAGAGCTGGTTTCTTTCTCCATTGCGTGTGAAAAAGTCAAATGGATTTCAAACACTATTACATTATGGTTTGTTGCTTACACTAGGGATACAAATTTATACTCACATTGAGCAGATGTAAATGGTACAGAAGACTACCTGTGAAAAGCCAGGTGTCCATACTTTTCTTATTCCAGAGAAGCAATACCCTAATCTCCTTTTAATTAGTTTGCACCTAGGAAAAGTAACACTCCTCTAAACATCAGACTATGAATAAAAATCTGTTCTTTTCTATACTTGATAAATATGTTTTCAGACTGAAATAATGAGACTATCAGGAAATTGGTCATTTATTGCTCCTGCGACTCCAAGCTAATTAAAGTTAGTCAAAGAAGCTGTAATGGGCAGTCTTAGGGTTCCTTCTGAAACCGTATTTTTCTAATGTACACTTCCCTCAAATCTCTTTTCATACCATTTGACAGTGATATATAATTAAAATTCATGTGTTTATTTAGTTAAAATATACAGTCATGTTATATTGCTCAGAAGGATACAGGACTAATCCTGATGGATAAATGCAGATCTACATTCCTAGCTAGATGTGTTTCTTCTCTAAGTTTTGCTGATGCACCTCCATTCTGAGCACTTGGCTTTCTTCCTGAGATAATACCATTCATGGCTTCCTGAGAATCTGGATGAAATGAGTCAGGGTTTTGTCAGGAGGGTTAAGATGAGATCTAGTGAGGCATCCACATTAAAAATAACAACGTAGAATATCCCTGCTCTGGCAGCCACCTAAGCCAGGACAGCATCTTTAATTAGGCCACAAAATTTTCCTTAGTTTGCCTTTATAGGGGAATTCAGAGGCTTCCTTGTTTAAACAAAAGCTACCCCACTGATCTGAGCTTCACTGTGATCTACATGTGAGGTAGAGCAGAGTTTAACCTCTGCCAGTCTCTGGAGGTGACTATGACCTTAGTTTAAACCCTTCTACAGAGGAGACAATGATTTTCTTACCTAAAGTAATTTCTTGTCTAGAATCTTCAAATTTTAAGAAAGCCGCACAATTGGAAGGTGATGGAATTTCTATCTCAGATATGTTTCTTAAAGCGGTGAAGGTCACCTCTAAATCCTTTAGGCAAGTCTCCTGAGACGTGTAGGTGCAAATGTTATTTCTTTTAACATAAACCACCAGAAAATTCACTTTCAACATTGTGTTTGAATAGTGAGATGGTGTATATATAGTGTATTGGTCTAAGCAGACACTCCAGCTGTGGTCCAATGTAAGAAATGATCTGAGGACAGAATATCTATGGTCTGGCAGTCTGGCAGTGACCAAGCAGTTTCCTTATAGCAGGAGCTGTCTTTTCAAAGGCTGCTAATGGTAAAGGAAAATGACTTCTTTAATTACTATTTAAATGTAAGGATACTTTAAACTAATTAAATAAATTTAAAAGATGATTTGGAGAGTTGATAGACCTTTGTGTAAAAGATAAGCTTGTTTGCACTTATTTGAAACAGAACTTTAATTGATATTAAAACCTGATGAAAGTAAAAGGACCACACAAAGCACCACACAAAAAGGACCAATGAAGGAAAAAGTAAGCTTTGAAGATGCTGTAAAAATTATCTGCTATAAAAATAAAGCCATTTAGAAAAATACTGCATATGTATGAAGCCAACTACATATTCACAAGCTGAGGCTGAACTAAGAGCATTGTGTGAAGGTGCTGAGTCAATAAAGGAATGACTGCAGCTAATTTCAAGTCCAGCCAAGCATGAAAGAGCTTCATGTTTTGTTTTGTTTGTCTTTTTTTCCTCTTTTCAGAGCTGTTGAAAGGGTAGAGTTATGAAGCCATCTTTATTATACTAGCAACTCCTTACTACCCCTGCCTCAGTTTTATAATATTGTGCATAGCCTCTTGCTATGTTCAAGACTGCCAAAAATAAAGGGCATAGGAAGCTACAATATAGCTTAATAGCTGCCCAGTTTATCGCTGTCTTGCACTATATTGGCATCACAGAAACATGACCTCACAGAACACCCAGATGGCAATAAACTCAAGAACAATAAAAAACTTGTGTTCTGATAAACTCTAAGTTACCACTTCTACTGGCTTTGTATAAAGATGTATATGTCTATGCAAAAAAACCCCCCAAAAATCCAAACGACCCCACAGTGTTTTAAATCCAAATTCCTTCTCACGTTTTTTTTTTTCCTTTTTATGCTGAGGAAGGGGAAGTTAACCAATACAGTGGAATTGAACAAAATTTTGCTAATATTGGTATAGCCTTTTCTAGCAAAACTAGATACTCCAGCAAATATTAGGCAGTGCTAGTGAGGATTTCAGTTTTGAATGCAAAACTAAATTCTCTATCTCAGACTTCTCATTTAGCAAATAGTGACTATATTCAATTGTGTACCCATTCCCATTTTTATAACACTGTCTAGCACATTACAGGAGTGGAGACTTCCTTCTCCCTCCCCCTTCCAAAACTATTATCTTCTATCTAGTTTTGGAAATGGCACTTTTGTTGGGAGACTAAGAACTCACCCCCATCCTCCACTTGCTCATGCTCATCCCTGTTTGACTTCAGGGCAGGGATTCAGTTACCTGCACATAAGTGCCTACAATCATTTTAGGTGTTTTAAACACCCCCTTGGCCCCTGGTTGCCTCTTCTTCAAAACAGTGGGTCTGTATGGTATATCCTGGACTGTATCTGCCAGCCCTGCACAGATGGTTACCTGGACTTTAGTAAAGCCTTTGACACTGTTTCCCACAGCATTCTCCTGCAGAAACTTGCTGCTCATGGCTTGGACAGGTGTACTTTTTGCTGGGTAAAACACTGTCTGGATGGCTGGGCCCAAAGAGTTGTGGTGAATGGAGTTAAAACCAGCTGGTGGCCAGTCACGAGCGGTGTTCCCCAGGGCTCAGTTTTGGGGCCAGTTCTGTTTAATATCTTTATCAATGATCTGGACGAGGGGATCGAGTGCACCTTCAGTAAGTTTGCAGATGACACCAAGCTGGGCGGGGATATTGATCTGTTTGAGGGTAGGAAGGCTCTACAGAGGGACCTGGACAGGCGGGATTGATGGGCCAAGGCCAATTTTATGAGGTTCAGGAAGGCTAAGTGCCAGGTCCTGCACTTGGGTCACAACAACCCCATGCAACACTACAAGCTTGGGGAAGAGTGGCTGGAAAGCTGCCTGTCGGAAAAGGACCTGGGGGTGCTGGTTGACAGCCGGCTGAACGTGAGCTGGCTGTGTGCCCTGGTGGCCAAGAAGGCCAATAGGATCCTGGCCTGTATCCGAAATAGTGTGGCCAGCAGGAGCAGGGAAGTGATTGTGCCCCTGTACTCGGCACTGGTGAGACCACACCTCGAATACTGTATTCAGTTTTGGGCCCCTCACTGCAAGAAGGACATTGAGGTGCTGGAGCGTGTCCAGAGAAGGGCAGCGAAGCTGGTGAAGGGTCTGGAGAACAAGTCTTATGAGGAGCGGCTGAGGGAACTGCGACTGTTTAGTCTGGAGAAGAGGAGGCTCAGGGGAGACCTCATCGCTCTCTACAACTCCCTGAAAGGAGGTTGTAGTGAGGTGGGTGTCGGTCTCTTCTCCAAAGTAACAAGTGATAGGACAAGAGGAAATGGCCTCAAGTTGCACCAGGGGAGGTTTAGATTGGATATTAGGAAAAATCTCTTCACCAAAAGGGTTGTCAAGCGTTGGAAGAGGCTGTCCAGAGAAGTGGTGGAGTCACCATCCCTGGAGGTATGTGTAGACATGGCACTTAGGGAAATGGTTTACTGGTGGACTTGGTAGTGTCAGGTTTACGGTTGGACTTGATGATCTGAAGGATCTTTTCCAACCTAAATGATTCTATGATTCTGTGATTCTATGTCTCGGATACTGTGGCTTGTACTTCTCTTTCTTAATGGATGTATCATCTTGGAGAAAGTCACTTTATCATAAGGGTCTCAGTTTTTAGTTGCCCTCCAAGTTTGAAATCTCTAGTGAGTAAATGATAAATTGTGAAGGAACATTAGATGCTTGTTTTTGTGCTGGGGCCTGCAGTGCAGCCACCTTGGTGGTGCTGGCTGGGCTTGCTTACCCAAGACCTGACTCTTCACTGTTTGCAAGGCAAGTGAAGATACCCAGGGGGTATGTTCTAGCCAAATCCACTTCCACTCTGCTTTATTGTTAGTAGCATTTTATTAGTTACATATTTTTAGCATATTTGTTATTTCAATTTGAATACAAAGTATTTCATTTCAAGAAGTTGCTCTCCATTGACTTTTGCTGAGATAATTGTCTCCTCTTTTTCTGGCATTGCTGAGAATGTAGATTTTCAAATAGACCGGGTTTATCAGTGCCATATGATTTCCTGATAAACTGTCCTACCCTGAGGCAGGATGCCCCTTCCTCCTGGCCACTGGGTATGGGAATAAGGTGAGAAGAAACACCTGGTTTTAACGGGGATGGCCATAACTGGAGCAAAGACTGTTCCTGTTGATATCTGCTGTATAGGATGTTTCAGGGTAGTATCCTCCCCATTTTCCTCCACAAGAAACAGATGTTTGCTGATGAAGACGCATGTGAGGAGAAAGGGGATCTGCAACTTGATTCTCCACTACTTTGTACCTCGCTAACACCCAGGCTGAGAATTTGCAGATGTGGAAGGCATCTGATTTTTCAAAAGTTACTGGTCTTATTATGAGCTAACTGTGATGCTACCAGCCTTTGTTAACTGCCCTGCTGTGGAAGTCACTGTCCCTGTGGGCAGGAGAGGCACAGAGGAGGAGGTCAGCCCATCCCTCAGCAGCTCAGACCCTCAACCCGCTGGCAGAGGAATGGGAACGCTAGTGTTTGAAATGGATGACCTTAGCTGTGGTGATTAGCTGTGCTAACAGTCCTTTCACCAGGGCAGGAAAGAAGGGAAAGGGTCTGCATGTGTCTGTGATTTGTGTTAATCTGCTAGCCTGTTAGTGGGGCCATTTGAGGTGTGAGCAGTTTTTGCTGTCCCCAGCAGCCTGCCATGCAATGCAGTTGCCTATTTGCTAGTCCCTGTGATTAAATAGCACCATTTGCTTTAGTAGCATCTAATGTTCATCCTGATAACAAGAGGTACAGGACAATTGAGAATTAAACTAAATTATCTGCAAACCCAGTGACCCACTTTTTCTATTTTAAATAGAGCAGAAACATTTAAAATATACAATTTGTTCATTCACCTCGCAGAAGGATGTGTCGGGAAGAAATGGCTATGCTGTGCATAATATTTTAACAAGGAAAAGCTAATACGTTATGACAAATTATATGTAGATCTGCAATGATGCAATAATTGATCTTCTGGAGATTATTTTAATTGTTGCTTTTTGTCTTTCATATGCAAATAGACAACTGCTGGTCTTATAAACTATTTTACAGCTCAGAGGGGAACTTATTAGCTGCCTTGGTAGTAGCGTTCAGCAAAGTGTCATCTTCCCAATGTGGGGAATTTGTATAAGCAAGGTCTAGCAAAGGTAACTCATCACAGTTTAGACTTCATATTCTTACATAATTGAAATTCAGAGAAACAGGTATAATAGCAGGTACAATTTAGATCTTGCTGTAGAAACAAATGTATTTCTAATTCACTAGGTAGAGAAAGCGTAACCCTGGGATAGGATGATGCCACCTACTTTATCAACATGTTCACTATCTGTGTCAATTTGTATGGAACATAATTGCTATTGTTTTAAGTAATTGCAGCTATCAGTGAGGGCCTTTGAACAAGGGAGAGCATATTCAAAGACAATAACCTTTTCAGGAATTAATGGTGCTATAATTTTCTTAAAATATCTTTTCTTTTTGTGCTCATGCAACTGTCTATCACTCTTTGGCTAACGTGCATGTATCACACAGTGGTCTGAAAAACTCCTTTTTCTTATTTTCTTGATTTGCTAAAAAAGAAAGATCTTAGCTAACAAGGGAAAATGATATCTTAAGAGAACATTTCTACAAAGAGCAAAGTGTCGCCTTAGTTGTCTCCTGTTTGCAGAGTATTTGTTTCTCATCAGCTACTTTCTTCCCTTTTACTGTTGTGTACGTAGACCATTTACAAATGAAAAAAACTTAGGAAAAAAACCCAAAGGTCTAGCAGTAGTGTCTCCCCAACTCAGGTCCTATCAGCATTTATGATATCCTTTACTGTATGTATCTTAACTGTCAGTCCAAGGTGGACCACTCAGCACTTAGACTGCAGGCCTCCAAATTGAACTAACTAACCTTAAGTTTACCCTCAAAAATGTTAACACATATATATTAGTTATGCATGATACTAAGAAGGTTTTTTTTTAACAAAGAATAGGGAGGTTGAAGGTAAAACAGGAGAGAAGCTATTTTGTCTGTGTCCTGTCCTGAAACTCTGTTCTGTGATGCTGTTCCCAAAGAATGTAAAAATCCCCGTAGACTGCGGTGACTTTCTGCAATGACAGTTCAGTCATATTTTTGTCAGTTTTTATGGTGGCATTTCTTATGTCCGAGAACTAGCATGCTAAATTTAAATTTATTCCTCCAAATAATAAAAGATTTGTTGAGAGAAGTCAGAAACCTTTGCTAAACCGATAACCATACTTTCCCTGTCTCAAATATAAAATAAAACTATATTATTTTTGTTTGCTTTTTAGAATCTCAATAAAGTGTTACTTGTTGAAACTAACGAAACCCATTTTTTATGTCTTGTATCTGGATTCTCTGGTACAGACAGATTGAAAACACAACACAATCTTTACCTTGGCACTTGCACATCTTTTCTTCTCTTTCTGGTCATCTATATTTACAAAACTTAGTATCTGCATGAAACTATTAAAATACTAATGTATAATTAAGAATATAAAGGTATAAAGAATATGTGTTAAAGACAAGATATGTCTTAACATCTTTATGGTATTTACGACAGCATGTTCAACTCTGCCAAATCTGTCTGATAAATGGCAATGGGTTCAAAAGAGGAACAGCACACAGAGATACAGACAAACATGTAGACATTCACACACAGACTTGAATCCTTGGTGAATTTAAACCTCATTTCCTTGAGGCAAAGACCAAGTATGGGTAATTTCAGCTTGTCAGTTAAATTGAGGAAAATCTATGACGAAGCTTAATGTAGCCCTTTTTCTTCAACATTAAGCCTGGCTATAAGTTCATCTGAAAAGGTTGAAAGTTGTAGCTTACAGAAGTAATAGATGTACATGGTGTTTAGGGGCATTAAATTGCATTTGTCTTTGTTGGTTACTTTTTAGCTTGGGCTTATGCTCAGTAAAACATGCTGTCAAATCTGACTAATGCCACTGATGTTTATCACTTGTAGTGCAGAAGGATAGAAACTGAAAAGACAAGATACTTCATTTATTTAGTGATATTAAATGGTCAGTAGCTGATTATTCTAATACAGTTATCATTCTTCAGGTGACTCCTACCCATGAGGTAGCGTATTTGATAACAGACTCCTCCACCTCTTGGGGGATTGTCCTACTCATTACAGAGGTAAAATGTACTGTGAAACTTGATAGCCCTAAATTTCCCTTGTTGGTCCTTGTGTAAAGGAACACTTGCTGAGGTATTTGTGCCTACCAGCCCAGCAGGTGAGCTTTTGACAGGATGAGACTTGCTTTCAGAAACCCAGCTGTACCTAAAAAGGCCATTTGGCACCTATGTTTACGCCCCTGAGTCTTGTCCTTTTTACCTAAAGAAAAGAGCTAAATAGATCTGTGAAGGGAGGTACCGAAGGCAGCTGGCAGATATTATGAGAAGCGCAGCATCCTAACTGTTGGATGTGAGCCCTTCGATCCCTTCCTGGATTTGGGTCACAATTAATCTCCTACTACCGTAAGGCATCGTTTCAGAAGTGGAGAAAAGCTACCATGTGTGCATATAGAGCCTGTGGGTGTCTTTAATCTTAGGAACTACTAAGTTTTGGGGCCTTGTAGCAAGCTGTTCATTAAATACTTGCAAATTTGAGTTCTTTTTTTTCCCATCTCTGATATTTAATTCAATGACAGGTGGCAATAGAAATGTAAGGTATGTACCTTCTTGGCAGCCTTTTAGGGTTTCTGGTAGCTGTGGTGAGGTGGGAAGTGTTATCCACTGCCATGGCATGGCCCATTCCGGCACATTGTTAAACTCAGCACTTCTGTGAAAATCCTATTTCTTTTCCCTAAGGGCTTGGGATTAGCTAGTCAAGGAGTCTTTTGCTCTGGAGGGTTAATATTGCTATATTTCTGCCTTCCCTTGGGGAAGAAATACTGTCTGGTGTGGGTGAAGAGGCGAACGAACAAAATACGGATGTCTTGGACAGAGAACAAAGTGATTAGTTCCTGATTAAAAGGACAGAGATACTGTAACTATAGTAACCACTGCATATATGAACCTCTACCCACCTCGTTGTAACCCACTTGGTTACAACAAAGATTTCAAGCCATTGTTACTTGTTTGTGCAGCTCTTCCTCTAACTGAAGAGTCACATCATAAATAGTTGTCAAATATGCATATATACGTATATATATATTTGTATATTCACATACATACACAGACTCAGAGAAACTGAGTTTCCTTATGATTAGCTAGACAGATGGATAAATCCACCCATATAAATACCCATCAGTGGTATTTTTAATATTTTTTTTTCTTGATGACTAATGGAAAAGAAATGCTATAATGACTCAGGAACCATGTTAACATTTAAGAATACTTGTATCTGTGCATATATTTCCATTCTCTGAAGCATTATATGTTTCATTTCTGCTGGTTCTTTCTAATAAGATACCATTAACGTTTAAAATTTGAGTAAATGGAGTATGTCTCAGAAATCCTGTCGCCTGTATCAGAGCCAGTTTCTGATCACTCTCAGGTCAGCAATGCCATTAACCTGTTCCACTGCACTCACTTCACACCCGGCTAACTGCATTAATGCATGATACTACTCACCTACTTGGAATGAAATGACTAACATTTAACCTACTGATATGATCAAGCATAAATCTGAAAGACAAATCACCGGCAAATGTTCTCCCTTCTAAGAAGGTCATACCAAGGCTTTCAATATTCATCGTCCTCAAACTGGCCAAAATCTCCTGGTCTGTACTGAAATCAAAGGGCAAACATGAGTTAAACCTAACACCTTAGCAGCTATGTCCAAGTCCTATATTTTATGGTCTTTTAGCTGGAAATCCTGAGAGCTCCTAGTCAGCAAACTGAACATCTTTGGTTCTCTGGTTTCTTTGGTTCAAAACACTTATTGCCAAATAGCAAGTCCTCACATTTATTGGTGATAATGAAACTACTTAGCTGTAATATTTCCATCAGCATTAAGGAGCTCAAATTTCAATCAAAGTCCACCAAGAAAGATCCCTTTGCTTACGTCAGTGAGGTGGTATTATAGCAACTGAAATGCCAGAGAGGATCAAATATATTTCTACACAATTTCTTTTACAACAGAGCAGTGAAAGCCGACCTACCTAGTCTTACAATCATGCCCGTACTTCCAGTCACTGAAATGTGTGGGGTTTATGGGTCATGGGACCTATTCTGATAGCTTTTTTTGACTTTTAGACTGGTTCAGTGGAAAGTATAGAGTTTTTTTGTGCTCAAACAAGCTCCTGCATGTTTTATGCCTGCCTTTAACTTTTAGAGTGAAAAAAATCCTTGCCCCTCAGTGAAATATCTCCATTAGTCTGAATACCAAGGCAAAATTTCAGTGAAACATGAGCTCCACTGAAATTTCTTCTGGTTGCAATAAGGTGCAGGATTTCTTCTTTCCTGAAGAAAAATCAGGCTCTTCAGGATCAGGACCTTCCTGACACGGTTCCTGGGCGTGAGCTGCTGCTTGCCCTGTACAGGTATAGGGCCATGCAGTGAGTTACCCTGGGCCTCACAGTGAATACTGGCCACACCAACTCCTGGGACTTTCAGTATGCTTTTCTTGCATGTCTCCTGATCTGGGAGCACGTGGAGGCTGCAGTTTCTGAGGTATCCAGAAAGCACAGCATATACAGTCATTTACACACCGTAATAGATAACTGATGCAGTTAACACAGAGAAAAACCTGCATGCGTGAAATCTGCCTCAGGTTCCTCATCATGCTGGGGCTCTCTTAGGTTTGGGTTGAGGTGCCCTTGGTTTCCCAGAGTCTCCTCTTGAGATCATTGCAGGCTTTTTCTCCTGTCTCGGTAACTTCTTCCCCAGAGACACTTCTTGCCTAGGTGTGCAAGAAATGACAGCAACTCTGAACAGGAGGGTGCTGAGAGGTGTCAGATGAGGAGCCCTGTAATGTCTGTCTTTGAAAGCCACTTTACAAAACGCTGTGAAAGAATGTATGGGGCCTGCAATTACTTCTTGTCAGGGTACGTCAGAAACAACCAAAGAAGCCCTCAAAAGACAGATTCCTTTAGGCTCTTGTCTCCAGTGACATAGAAAACAGAAATTTGTGACACACAGTTTTAATTTGTTGTTCAGAATACTGTTGAATCAGAATACTGATTTGATTTGTAACCTGTCAAAATTATAAGAACACCTCATGTTTCTATTACATCTGCAGCACAGGATGTCAACGTAAACATCTGGGGAGATGTTTCTTTGTCACTTATATAGATGTAGTGGTATTTTCAAGTGTCACATGAAGTACTAACAGGTATACTTTTTTCCTCTTTTACCTTTGAAATGGAACAATACTTTCTGGTGTGTTTCAGAATACACAACAGACATCCCTTATCTTCTGCTATACTTTTCATAGCGAACCTCACTATATTTCTTTCTTATACTACATGAATTTACTGATTCACTTCTTCCCCTTTCAGACCAGTCAATGGCCAAGTGAACACCTTGTACTCCAGCTGAGATCATGCCTAGTGTCTTTTTCTCTGTGCATGTGAAGTCGTAGGGTGAAATTCCTTTTCTGTACAATATTCTGGCAGAGCTTTAAGTTTTGTATATCCCACCTGACACCAAAACCTGTTTTTATATTTGTGCAACTTCAGTCTCTTGAAACTGGGAATTGGAGTGGCATTTATTGTGATTATGTGCATGTGCAAAATGAATACCTGGAACAACATTATTATGGAATCGGATAGTCAAGCCTGGCATTTATAGTTACATCTCCAGGGCTGAATCACACCACCTTTTTTCCATTAAAAATGAAAGTCTGCTAAAATTCAAACCTAGTTTTACTGTCTATATTCCACAACTTAATTAGACTTAAAGTTTGTAATATAACTTGCAGTAAGCTGTAAGACCGATTCTGCCTGGCACCTGAACACTGGTGGGAAGTGGGAGTTTTGACATTGCTGCTCCACAAACAAAGCGTAAATGCTAGAGGTTCCACTTCTGCCCTCTCCTAAGGAAAAGTAAGTTTGGAAAGGCATTCAAAATTTTATAATTTAAGAGTATTTTAAACCATCTGCATAGTGTTACTATATTTCTGAGAGGTGCACCATCTCTGAATAATCTAAAACATGGACCATTGACTGCCTTTTTTGTAGAGGATTAATAATGTGCAGAGACAATTTCACCTTTTGGACAGTGTATTGTATTTGGTTCAGGTTAATAATGACCAAAAGTAATTTGTCTTGGTAGCCTATGTAAAAGAAACTGGTTGTCTCAATCTCCAAAGGACATGTGGCACAATAACAGAGAAAATAGGAAACTAATACTTTTTACAGCAGTATCTTAAATCCTTTATCCAGGTTTCCCTAGCTTGAATGCTTCACTCAGCAGGATGTATAAATAAGAAGACTTGTCCTTGGTTTCCCTTGAGCCAAGCACAATTCAGCCTCTAGTCCTTTATTTCTTCTCACCTCCAACCTCTTCTTTCAATACCCTTTCAAAAAGCAATCAGTCAACCCTTACTCTTAAATAACCATCACATTCAGATGGGAACAAGAACCTAATGGAGTCTAGAGTTTAAAATACTATTCAGGAGTCTCATTTTTTACACTGCAGATACATAACTTGCTAGATGTTGAGGTGAATCTTAGCAGTAACTCTTTTCCAGAGTTATAACGTTCCTCCAGACCTGTTCTCAGGCATATTTAATGCTAGTTTGGGATTCTTGCTGACTATTCCTCAAATCAGAACATCTTGTCTTTGCTTTACTTTCCTTAAGCTTCACTGTGGTCAGAGAACTTGAGCAGCTATGAAATGCTCCAGTTTCGGGCAGAATCCTGGAAACTATTCTGAGCCTCGGCTGTTATTTGTGGTCCCTTTCCTCCGCCGGGGTGCTGCTCTGTTTGCCATCGCTGCAGTTAAGCTGCATTCCCTAACTGCAAACCTCCTCCACCACCTTCCCCGCTCCTTTGCCAAGAAGGCCAAACTCTGAGCTGTGCATTTCCACAATGCTTTTAGTATTAACTCTTTCCTCACCCTTCCCAAAAGCTGTTGTAACTTTTCAGCCCACTGAACATTTTCAACCGCATATGACAGAAGGGTGGAGATCTCAAAGATATGAAATTGTTCCTAGTTTTGTAGGCGGCTGGTGAGAAGGGAGAGATTTAGTGCTCTCTCCGACAGAAAGTCTGTCGCTTCTGAGCTCTAGACTTTTACCTTCTGTTTGGTTTACTGATGGGCCAGTACAATGCGGGATAGCTCAGATATCACATAAGCATGGGCTTTCTCTTTCTGCATATACAGGAAACCACATTTAATGGTTTTTCCTGCTCAGTAATGTTTTGTTCTCCACTTGCGGCTTTTAGTATTAGATGCCATTATCTTAAACCAGAAACAAAGCCTATGCTTAAACTAGTAACTTCTTGGCAAGGTGTAACCCAGAGTGAATTTTCTGGTAACTTTTTTTTGAAGTAATGGTAATGTTCAGCTCAGATCGGCATAACAGTGAACAAGTATTAGCAGCAATGAAGACAGTGTCAGGGAAAGCCTTGGGAAACATGGATTTCACAGCATGAAATCAGAATATACTAGGGGAATAAAAAGCATTCACATCTGAAAAGAGGCTATAATGGGACAAAATCAAATTTAAATGATTTTTGATGATTGAGAACTGGAACGTGCCTATTTTGGAAGAGAAAAGAAAATGAAGTTTCACATGAGACACTGTAAAGGTGGCAGAGGTTTATTAAAGAAGTTTTAGAGAAAGTTGCTCTTGGATTTTAGTACTGTAACTACTGAGGCTGCAGGCCATGTGGCTACAAAAATGATGGAGTACTTTAAAATATACAGGAAGATTCACAGGTACCCTGTTCCTAACTGGGTAGCAGTAAATGCTATACTACCCAAAGTAGAAGCATATGCACTGTTTACCTGCATATGCTTTTTTTTAAAAAAATATATATATATTTTATATATATATTATATATATATTTTATATAATTTTAGTCAAAAATATGCATTTTGGCTAAGCCACTAAACTGCACAGGTGCACTAGGCACCCAAGCTAAGGGAAAAAAGAGGAGTTTAAATCCATGATGGGAGGAATGCAAAAAGGGAAACCAGGATCTACCATTTCATTTTTTGCCCCAGCCCATTTGAACCATGCTGTGTAGGGTCCCCATTTTGGGGGCTCCACACTGGGACTGTAGTCACAAAACCCAGCTGCACACGTGTGTGCCATGAAGGTTAACTGTCCATCTTCACCAAAGGCTGTGACTGGGAATTAAATGGGTAAATAGAAACATAATGTTCTTATGCAGCAAGAGAGGGAATCATCAACCCCCAAGCGCATGAAGATTTTGTCATTTTGGTTCTACATTAATGCCCTATTTGTCTGGAATCTGACTTGGCTTCAGGCACATGTTTCTGTGATACTTTCTGTATTAAAAGGTTTGCCTCATTTCACACATTAAAAAATTGGAAAATAATTTTAGGTCACATGTCCTTCTCTAGCTTTACTTACAGGTTTTTTTTAGAGTTTATTTGGTACGATATGTTCTAAAGCACACACTGTTTTGCCCCATGATATAAAATGTTTAATTAGCTCTGTAACTATCTAATGAGATTTGAAGTAAGAAGGAAAGACTTTCAAAAGTCTTCTCTTTTCCTTTACAGAAAGAAAATGAAAAAAGGTTTGTAGAAAACATCCAAATCATCATGCATCTAGAAAGCATATCTTATGGAGGTTCAGATATGCTAAAATATGAGGAAACAGACAAAGCTGAGGAATTAATAAAATATCACGTAACAGGGTAAAATATAAAAAGAATAAGTGAACAGCTGGCAAATAACAAGAGAAAAATATTAAAGTATGAAAGGCAGTATTCCTATAAGTCCAGGGTTAACTTTATTAACATTAAAACTTTCGTGCTTTAAGAGCTGTACTAAAAGAAATTAATAATGACATGAAGAAGACAACCTAAAAGCTTTCTTATTTTTAAGCAAATGTAAGAATATTAAGATTTTAGAAATAAGAATGAACAAACTATGTAACAGTTCAACATGAATTATGTAGCCTTTCTGATAGTAATGCACATTAACATTCTGATAACAATGCACATTAACATTATGCATTATGCATGAACATTAGCATTTATGTAGTATGTTTAAGATGTTTATAAACTAGGTAAATAAAGACATTTGAGCATCAAGTATTGTAGGGTTTTAGTAAAGTCAAGCCCTGCTTTCCAAGATACTTCTAAATACCTGTTTTTCAGCTGGTGTTCCTGGTAATATCTGTGATACGAAATCAGCATAAGCTTTAAGGCAAGTAAGCAGATGAACTCTGTTAACTACAATGAGTAGTACAATAAATGTAGTTTATAAAAATAAAATTGATGTGTATGCAAATTAAATAATTTTACAGATTAAATAATTAAATAATAAGAATAAAACCAGCTTGTTTAAGGATTTATATTGAGGGATCAGTGAACTTGTTCAGATAAACATTGAACTTGTTTAAATGTACTTTTATATCAATATCTATTTTGAATTATCTGTTGCATTTAATGTTCAAATGTATGCCTTAAAGAAAACCAGGAGGCCCCCTGGACAACCGAGAGAGCTATAGTCTCCTACGTTTCTGTATACTATCATGATGCATTATAAGAGGTATGAAGTGCACGCACACTAAGTTTATTTCCTCCAGGTACATTCTTGTTTAAAACTGGCTCAGGAACCTCTTTTTTATGGTCCGAAGTATAGGCATGCCAATCCTATTTTCTTCCCCCTGAACCGTGCTAAAATGGTCATAATTTTACTTTATATAATTGCACCATAGTATCAGGTTAAACTTGTTTAACTAAATCAGTTACATTCTTAGTAATACCCATTTAAATTGGTAATAGAGGGTAATAATACTTCCTAATCATAACTTCATAATCACAGTCATAACTTTTACTTTTAAAGTAAGCGTGATCAGTAAAGCAGTGATGAAGCGCAGTATTGTTTCTCTCGCCATATACAGCTGCAAATTTTACCTACAGCTGATACCTATGACTAGACTACAACTGTTACATCCACACCTGATGGAAACAGAGCTTCCTGCAGTACATCTGTGCTTCCATAGCCCTTAAACAGTCACCATACCATGTGCTCGTGTGTGCTTCATTTGCATTCACCAGCGTAGCAGACTGCTTATTGTCTGTTCCAGTCTGATTTAAAGCATGGCACATACAGCGAGCCATGGCAGGAGCGAAGATCATTTCCAGTAGAGGAGAAATTAATATCTTAGTGGTTCAGAGTTTTACTGTTATTTGCTTGCGGAAATTAAAAACCCTACCTCAACTCTAAATAACTGAAAGCAGAAAAAACAGTGGTTAAATGGTGCTTGTAGTTCTTGTTTTGACATATTCTGTATCACACTCCCTTCCACAAGCAACAATGTTTAGATTGCCTTAAACTGGAAAGCATCTCTAACTATCTCTTTTGCTCATAGATATTGCCTAGTACTGCAACAATCACAGAGACTGAGATGTGTATTTGTTAATTAACAGCTTAATGAGTTACTCTCTCAGAAAGTTAATTAGGTCAGTCTTCTGGGTTACAGCCATTATTTTTAAAACAAACAAAACCCATTGATAAATCTCTTTCTTGGGGTTTCTTTGGGTAGGTATTAGACGATGATGTCAGGTTCAGTGCCGTGCACTTTTGCTAATGATAGCATCGGATCAAGGAGGACACCAACAATTACAAACTTATCAGAGGCAAGAAATCAGCTGACCCAATGCTTGCAACTGCAATTAAACTGAGCCCTGTGGCTAACAAGAAAATTGTGATAAACGAAGCAAGAAATTGTTCATTGTCTGTTGTGTCCTCTTCTTTTTGACATTACTATTTGTAGAAGAAAACGGTCATGAAAATCTTCTATCATGTTTACAGTTGCAAAGCATTGCAACCATTATCATAACAAAGAGAGCTGAGGCTTGGGATGGGCAAATTGACTACGAAAAAAAAGGATAGTTGGTAATTATCCTTATCTGTCTCTGATCAAAATAAAATTATCTTTCACTGCTAATCTGTTAATGACTTCTGCCTTTACCTGCTGCTCAGTAGCTTTTGCCTCTTTCTTCTGCTGCAGTCTGACTGGCAAGTGATTGTGTAGGTTAGTATTTTGCATTGCTTTGAATCTTTACTTAATATGTTTTAGCTTAAAAACAGATTTAACCAGGTGAGTGTGTAGGGAGAAGTGCTGTTCCTCTCTTAATGCAGCAGGCTGTTAGATGACTGCAGACTACCCAGGTTGGGACTTTTGCCTAGGTTTGTCTTTGTGAAGTCTTATGAAAGCTATCCAAGGCATTATAGTCCCAGTAATTCTTAGTTTGATTGTTAGGTGGTGTACTTGAATTATTCCGTGGTTATCATGATGAAATTCATCCCAGTAATATATTGAATAATACAGCTCTGAGCATTAGGCTTGTTGGTATTACCAGCAGTGAGCTATTGAGAGGAGCGAACATGTTCATTCAGGCTTTGTGAAAGCAAAGATGCTTTGACAATGAACTCTGACAATGAACTCTGACTGAAAAAATGCTGGGGTGACTTTTAGGCTTACTGTTTCAGCAGCTGTAGTGCCATGTCCCTCATCCTTAACTAACAACAACAACTGCTTAATGCCAGTCCCTGTGCCTTGTGCTCTGCCCCTGCCAGACTCCGGGCCCCAAGACCTGTGCCTGAGCCTGCGGATCCTCGTGGGCACAGCCTCCCTCTCCCATTCACCTGTGGTGAGCGGTGATATCTGGCTGCTCAGGTCAGGCGTTCAGAAAGCATGCTCCTGTGTCTCTCCAGGCTTGTCTCAGTATTTTTGGCTTGGCGTGCTGAGCTAGCCCTCTTATCTCGGAGTTGCTTTACAGTGAATTGTATTCCTGCACAAGGTAGCTCCAAAATCTCTGCAAGTCTCTCTTGTGTATGCATGTGTTGAGTATGCTGAAAATCTGAATGCAATATAATTTTGCCTTCTTAGGAGTGAGCCTTGATCTGTTCCTACTGCCAGACACCGAAAATCTGTGTGGTCTTGATGTTACAGTTTTCTGACAAAAACAACAAAAAAGTAGTTTCAGCTCCTTTGTTCTTTGCTGAAAGCATTTAAACACACTTTATCTGAAAATATTCTAGTGTATGACTACCAGAGAATCAGCTACCACAGGAAAGCTGATGTGAGTGATTAATAATTAGAAGCACTGATGGTTTTTAATTATTTATTTTACAAGTAATAGGATTTACTTGTAAAAGGGGTAAAGGTAACATAACATTTATTATAATCTTCATGGCACTATTAATAAGGCAGATTTCCTTATTTGCTTTAGAGATAAATATGTTCTTTTTATCTGTTTGTTTTATACATGTGATAAAATGAATGATGATAAATGCAACGCTCTTTATGTTTAGCTCAGATTGCTTTTGTCATCGTATCAACATAGATTTCTAGTGATGGAAGATGCTTATAGTATGTTTTCCCTAACCACAATTTCTCCAGCACAATTCTCTGCACTGATCTTGCTGAGAAGGTACATTAAAAAAAATTATTAAAACTAAGAAGGCAGTCACTGTCACCGTTAACTGGCCTGACAAGACATCTTCATCACCAAATTGGCCATTAAGAAAGTTAAAGCCGTTATTTCTTGCCAGACTTCCGTGCTCCTCTAGATTTCCCCTGGTAATTTTCAGGAGAGATTCCTGAGAGGCTGCAGTGACAGTATCCTGCAGCCACAGGATAAGTCCTGTGCTCTTTAATACACTTTAGAGTTTTGCTAAAGTCAATGGCAGGTGCTGTTACCAATTTAGTTCACCCCTTCTACCCTGGCTGACAGTTTCTTATTTTTCCCTTCCCCTCCTTAGAGAATCTGCAGTATCCTAGAAAAAAACATCTGCTGGGTCAAACCTATTTGAGGATGTGAAGAAAAGAAGAAAAAAAAATAAAAATCTGCCTAGCAATGAGAAATAAGAGGCCATAATTTTTTAATGTAGTTGAATGGCCATTTAATCGTAGCTGATGCATACCTGTGTTGGGAAGAGATTTCAGTCAGCATAGAAACACATAAGATAAGGCAGTAGTTTTAGCCTGAAGCTGAGCAAAATTTAAATTTGAAATTAAGTCAGTGGGCCCATTTGTGGCCCAATGGTTGTAGTTCAAAGAGATATGACAGGCTCCATAGCAATTACTAGGTCACATACAGTGGCCTATTTATGCCACTATATGTCACTACAGAGGCTTATGACATCCTGAGTGTGAAATTCTATTGAAATTAAGAAATAACACCATAAGTTCCTGGATTGAACACTTAACGTTATTTTATGCTGGGCTTGTGCTGTTCCATGGATAAACAAATGTTGAAATTATGCTATGTTTTGCTATATAACAATTGCTAAACTCTTAAAAGTAGAGCAGTCTGTAAAATAAAACCATTTCTGTCATAATTGTGCTTTGTTTTCCTTAAACATTTTGACAGTGTAATTTATCTGCTAAGTGTCAATGTCCAGGAAAAAAAAAAAATCTTTTTGCTAATCTTTTTAGTTCTAGGGTTTAGTGTGATGTTAATAATCATGCCCACAACTTGCATAGATTTAGCAAAGGCATGAATCACAGCGCAATTATATCTTAGTGAATTGAGGAATTTGTAAACGAGCCAAAGTACTTAGCAGTTCCTGCTGTAAAAGTAGTATAAGAATATGGTATAGTGTTTCCAGATGCAGTTCTATTACAAGCTGCACCAAGAGCAGTCAAGTGGAAATTTTCATATTTTTGTGTGAAAGCAAAGAAGAAGCTGTTAATGTGAGGGTGGTCTTAGTAGCCACAAAGTAGTTTAGATTGAGGCAAGAACAATAGAAGTGTGATTATTAAATATAGAAACCCGGAAATACTTATCTAAAGCTACTCTGTAGTGATGCACATTCATATTTTTTGAAGCATAATAAAAAAAAATTAAAGTTAGTATTTGAAGGGTGCTTTATCCAGATTGCACAGTAATTAATGGTTGCCCCATCTCACAACTGCTTGGCTTTTTATTGCTGAAGGAAGATTTACTGCCTTCAGGTACTGGCAGTGTCCTGGGAGCTTGTGCAGGCTCCTCTGCCGCTGGTGGGAATGGGGAAAGGCTTGGCAGAGCAGGGCTGGGGAGACGCTGCAATATGCTTTACTTTTCCTACAAAAAGGTTACTTGCAAGTAAACATCCAATGAGTGTTTTGTTTTTTTTTTTTAAACTTTCTAACTGCTATGCCAGGTAGGATGCTTAAAGGTTCCCTAAATTGGTTTAATCAAAATCAACTTTCACCTGATTCCTCAGAGTCATGTTTTTAGATTAGCATATAACAAAGCAATTACAGTTTAAAACTTAAATTCTAAAAAGTTGAAATGCTCTGTTTCTACCACTCCAACTTCCTCTTATCTGAAAATTGTAGGAAACAAGGTTGAAGAACCTGGGGAGGCTGTCTAGTCTGGCACAGCTGAAATAATTTGGCCAGTGCTTTACAACTAACCGATGAGTTCCCCTGTGGCTTTCCAGGTTAAAGAGGGGAAGGGAGTTTGCCCTGTGCCTCAGTTGCCATTGCAGGGGCCCGTGGCTCTGGCCTCAGGAGTGAAGCAGGAAAACTCTGATCTAGCCAATTCCTCTGCCCCAAGCAGGACCAATTATGTATAAATATTTCCTGACAGATGTTTGTATGATGTGCTCTCAAAAACTGCTAGTGATGGAGTTTTCTCCACTTCTATTAGGAAATCTATCACAATGCTTAATTCTGGAAATACTTCTCTCTTGATCTCTAGCCCAAATCTCCCTAAGATGCAATTTAAGTAAGTCCATTATTCCTTGGCCTTTCTGCAATAGACACAGAAAACAGACTAATCTCTTCTCCTTACAAGGAGCTTTTGCATATTATAAGACTGCTCGGTCTCCCTCTAGCTTTCTCCTCTCCAAACTAAGTAGCTCCAATTCATTCAAACCTTCCCTATAGGACATTTCGTAGCCCTCTGATTATTCTTCTTGTCTTCCTCTGGGTTCTCTCCAGCTGATCCATAGATTTTTTTGAAGTTGGTACTCTGTGGGATGCAGCTCTACTGATGCAGGAGCAGTGCTGAGCAGAACAAGTTGGATGCCTTGCATACAACCTTTTTTTTTTTAATTTTTAATATATATATACACACACATACATCAGGGCACAAAGATAGCTTTTCAAGATTGACATTGTTGAGTACTGTGAAGTTGATCATCTTCCTTCCTGTGTTTGGGCAGCTGATACCTTCTAAGCACAAATACAAAATACTTTTTTTTCCCCACACACAATCATTTCACAAACTTGTTGAGATTATTTTGAATTCTCAAGCATTAATTAAAAAAAAACAACAAATGCCAAACTTCAGTAGAATCAAGCTGGAAAATGTCAGTCTTTTATACCTGTTGAGTTAAAATCATATACACCCTGTCTTCCCATATGGTTACAGATCGAGTAGTCTAAAGGACTGATATTTGCATACCATACTTATGTGCAGTGAAGGCAAAAACCTATACCACTGTTAACCACCTTTATCATAGAATCTTTTAGGTTGGAAAAGACCTTTAAGATCATTGAGTCCAACTGTAAACCTAGCACTGCCAAGTCCTGTACAATTGCTCCTGCACAACTCTATTTTATTATGTTCTGATATTAGAGGGGTTTTAATACAACGTGCATCTTACAGCTAATCTCCCAGATGGAAACGTTGAAATATACAGGTACAGAGAAATCAGATGGGGTCAAAATACTTAGAATAGTTCTTAAGCAGATTTGAATAATCTGGACCAAACTCTGCCATCCTTTTTCATGCAGGTCTTCATTTGTATGTTTGTAAAGTAACTTCTTCTGAGGCAGATGTGACCTTTTTCTTCCTCTTGGCTCTTGATTATTATTTTACTTTAAATGTTTGATAAAACTTTCAGCAGAGTCATATCTTGCCTGTCGCTTTCTCTTTATGAATGTTCTTTCATGACTTCCTTGAGTTTCCTGCTCTGTTTACTTCTGTCTCTACAATTCATTGCAATCTTTCTGACATTCTTTCAAATTTCAGGAAGCATCAGCACATTTTCATTCTTTTGTTCAGTGACAGTTTGTCTGCAGCTGAAATCAGATGATGTCTCTCATCACTGGCAATATTTCCATTACATTAATCTCTGTTGTCAATATTTCTTTGCAGGTAGGCCACTGATAGGAGCAGTGTAATAAACTACCACCACTAGGCATTAGCTAACGACACTTAATGCAATAATGCTGACGTTGGAAACAATATTCTTTGCATGATGAGTCAGAGAAATCCAGAGGTTTTTCAAGACTGTAAGTCATATCCCATATGTGTTGTAGTTTGTTTTGCTGTATATAATGATAAACAGAATAATTCTTTAATAATGTTAGGGTGGCTGTGGATTCTTTCTTTTTCTGTATGAGCTAAGATGGCATCAGTATTTTTCCTTCCTTTGTTGCCTAAGAGCTTTCTGGGAGGGGAGCTTCTGTGTGTATTTAAGTTAGCAGAAAAATTTACCCTCTTCTCACCTATGTTATGTGTACTACCTGCAAAAGAAGCAAATAAAAAATTTATGGGAGTAGAATGGCTGCAGCAATAACTTGGAGCTGTCTAAGGACAAATAAATTTAATTATGGTTTGGTACCTCAGACCACTTTGTAACAAGACTTTTTAATTTTCACTGCTGAATCTGTAGTTCAGCAGGGTATCTGCACTGCTTAGCCCCATCTTACCAGTGTAGGTGGTACATACGGTGTAGATGGTACCTACATACTACTAAATGTAGTTGTAAAGGTGGAGTCTTTCAAAATCTTCTCTTTCTGTTGGTGCCCTGAGCAGCCTTGCTGCTGATGTGGCTGAGCAGTAGTGTCCTAACTGCACTCTGAAGCCTCAGTAGGAACCTCAGGTCGCTCCACCTTCTGTCAGAAGTTCCCTCACGGGCATGCATTCGAAGTGCCTAAGTACTTCCATGGGCTCAATAAAAGCCTTGAGACCCATGGAATCACCTTTCTTATTAGTTGTCTGTAGATTTCGCGCCCCCCCCCCATCATCCAGTGCTTATTTTGATTGTAATAAACATTAAAAGGTAAGGGGGCGGGAAGCAGGCAGAAGTACCTTCCTGGCTCTGCAGGGTTCCTTAAAGAATAGCTCTGAGAGGTGTGACTTGCTGGTGTTGAATGTTTTCTTAGCTCTCAGTCTTAGTTGTTATGATGCATTCAATGCCTCTATTCAATCTTCCAGGCAAAGCATGCAAAAAGAGGTATCAGATGACCTATATAATTTACAGCGAATGATACCTAAATTGGATACCAGAGTGAATAGACCCTGGTTTGTAGGCAGGGTATCACTTTTTTTTTCAAATTCAATGTCTTGTTTGATAACACAACTCTGAAAGAAAAGCTGTAATTATAATGAAATAAAATAGGCATGAATAGCATAAAATAGAGATGTAATAGGAATATGTAAAGCAGAAACAGTTGACATTGTTTTTGTTCTTTAAATTCTTCCCGAAGATGTCATAACCCATCAGATTGTGGCCATTTGTCTGATTTGAAAATCTTTCCTTTCAACAAAAAGTGAAATGTTTCCATGGAGATCAGCCAGAGATAGCCAAATGACGAACTTCTTGGCTGTACTTTCAGTTTGGTTTCTATGGTTTCCAGACAAGGAGGGGGGAAAAGAGAGAACCTCAGCAACTTCATTCTTTTCTTTCCTTATTTTTCTGCATGTAAAAGGTTACTGTAAACCAAGTGATGGAGTTGAAATCAGTGTAGGCCCACAACAAGCAAAGGTAATCGTTGTCTTCTTGGTCCTTGAAAAATCTTGTGTAGGTCATACTGTGCAGTTTTACGTCTGCCCTCATTCTAGGGGAAAGAAATCACGTTGAAGAGATAAGACTTTCTTAGCATTATGACTAAAGTTCTGTGTGGAGAAAATATGTTTATAGTGACTACACTTACCTTGACTGTGCACTACACAATGAGAAAATGGTAACAGGTTTGACAGTGAACACTTCTTTTTAAAGGACACAAAAGCTAACAATGAATACTGCATCTTGGAAAGACCTGAAGGCCTTCAGAAAAAGCAATGCTGCAGGTTGTGCTAATAATACTAAACTGGATGGAAAATTTTAGGTATTACAGTAGTGAACAGGGCAGTTCATGGATTTCTGTACAGGGTCAATAGAATTCCATAATGCAAAATAAAACTGTCATCTTGACATCTAAATTCTCATCTTTCCTCTCGCCCAGCATCTTAAAGTTGTTGTTTCTCAAAAAGTATCACGTGGTTGTTTGGAACTGGTAAATACATCCTTTTCATGCTACCTCACTGAATGTTGCACAGACCACATTCCTGCTTCATAGATTCGAAATGTCACTGTTTACCTGTCCATCCTGCTTCGCTGCTTCTTCCTTCCCAGTGGGGTTTTAATAATTATTTTTTTTGTAAATACATCAGATACAAACTTATTTCCACTTCTCCTCAGGTTTTCTCAGGGCTAATCCCATTCTCTCCTATCACCTCTGGCTTCTCATTTCTGAGGAGCCAACTTCTATCTTTTGCCACCGATTGCATCCTTCTTTGTCTGGCTTCCTTGCAGAGACAAATTTATGATATTGTAGAAGGAGTCATAACTCAGAATAGAGTAAACAAGATGTGATGGTATTGCTATGTGAAACTAGCTGAAGTGAAGATCAAGTGAAGCTCGATGACCTGTGAAGCTTCCTATATCTGCCCTGTATGTATGACTCTGCGAAGTTAATTGCTCATGCTGTCTCCAAGCAAGAAACTGATGAAAAAGGAAGCTATGTATATCACGCAACTTGCTGTGATGCATAAAACCTTTCTTTTTTTTTTTTTTTTTTTTTAAAAAAAAAAAAGGTAATATCTAGTTTAACAATCCAAGCTACCCACTTCTCATTGAAATGCATGGTTAAAGACTTGAAGAAGCTGGCAATGGTCAAATTTCTTCTTGGTTCTAAATTAAAAAAAAAAAAAAAAAAAAAAAAAGCCTTGATATCAAACATAGGACACAAGAAAGTTAATACGTAATGAAAATAAGACCACAGAATATTAATACACTTAGACATAAAATCTCTTCTTTCCAAGAGCCTTTGACAAGTATTTGAAATCTCTGCAGAAAACAGATGGTTGGTGCTAGCAGAATAACAGAGAAAGAGTCCAGGAGGTGTCACCAGCCTGACCCACAGTAACTTAGCTGAGGGAGGGCTACAATACCTTAAACGTGTGTGGCAATGGAAGGTGACAGGTACTGCTACTTACAAGCCAACTGATTCCTGGGAGCAGTGCTCACTCTTCTGCCGGCAAAATGACATGAAGAGATGGGAATAAGCCTTGTATGTACTGCACAGGGAAGGGTCATCCCTTCCACTTACAGCAGTCTCCTTAAATTGTCCTGTGTATTGCTATGAGCGTGCAAACAGCGGGAAGAAGATAAAAGAAGCAGTGGGAATCTGGTGTAACTCTGCTCTCAAATACAGTGACATGAGTTTTCAGAAGCATTACCGGGGGAATCGTATTGAAATTGGCCTCGTATGAGATCTGATTAATACAGGCATTTAAAATATTAATTTATCCTTTACTTCAAGATCACTGTATGAATGGAATCTTTTAAGTAATGAAATTTAGTATTTACCTTGATTAAGTAATAATGAGAATAGTTCACTGATGCCCACTTGTAAATTATGAGAAAACAGAGTTTTCACCTATGTAATGACTTTTAGTTGTGTGCGGTACGCTAGAACAGGACTTGTTAGTGCCTTGCAGAATGGTGTCTTGTGTAGAAAAGACTGTCCATGATGGAAAATATTTTTCTGGAGGGTATAGGCTCTATGTTGTTTAGTGGATTAGCTTTCAGAAAAGACTTTGTGTGTTGTGTTCATCATTGCCATTATTCTGCTTTCCTTTAGTTATATGGCCTGTTAAACTAGGATAACGGTCTGTCATTCTTTTGTTCTTCAAACCAGAGTTAGTTGAGATATGGCCCATGTGCCAGATGTGCTTCATTATGAAATTCCTCCCCTCCACAACATGTTCCTGTTGCCCTCGTCTGGGTGCATCTCAGGACTGTCTCTCACCCCTGCACCTGGGGATGGGTCACGGAGCCAAAATGCCGGGGTGTCAGTCAGAAGCTGCTCTCATTTCCTCTGCTGTGACCAGTCACATGCCCATCATGTAAAAAGCAATGCCTCTTTTTAACATGTGCCAGATGTGCATCCTGCAACAGCCATGACCTGCAAGGAGGAAAGCAGCAACTAGCTGTTCTGCCTGCTCCCCGACGCTGCAGTCCCATGACTGATGCTGCCGCACAGCTAGGATGTGACTGTACTTGGTAGTGGATGTGCAAATAATCGTGACAGGAGAGGGGGATGCAGCTTTCAGTGCAGCAGAAATAGATCTATGGCCACCCTCTGGCTGAACGTGTAGGTGTCACTTCCCTCCTCTGCACATTTTTGATAAGTTGAAATAAAATTTCATACCATAAATTAACTTCAAAAATCCATATCTCCTTAGCCATACCTTTCTGCAGTGATCTCTGTTGCTTAGAAAAGGAGAATAAATTAACAAGCATGAGGTTTTTTTTTTTACCTCTGCTTGGAGCCCTAGGCTGTCTCTCTGTTATCAGAACTTCGCAGGAAAAATGTTGGTTTTCACCCTTATGGGGAAATCTTTTCCACTTAAGCTCATGACTCTGCTCTGCCTCTTTTTAACTTGGCAGAAAGTGCTCCCCAATCTTAAGCTTTGCTCAACATTCTTTGAGATGCCCACAAAAATACTTGTTGAGTTTGGGTCTACCAATAGCAAAACCAAGGAAAGACTCCTGTAGTAAGTCTGAATATTTGGCTTTTAGGTAAAAGACTGGAAACAAAAGGCTGCAAGTAAAACAAGCCTGATGTCATCTAGCTTAAATTTAAAGACAAGGTGACGTAACTACATGATTTTGCTTAAAATCCTCAAAGGACTTCTGAGAGAGAGATTGTGGTCAGCGAAGTCAGAAGAGCCCATAAAGCTGGTGGATGAAAAAGGCCACAGTCTGTGGTGAAGGTAGGTTTTCTCCAAAGATAGTTTGTCTTTCTGTATTCCCAGCAACAGGACTTCCTGAGGGAAGGGGGGGAGGGAAAGAGTTCTTAAACCTGCTGGGAGAGCTGGGTGATGTGCTGAGGCACTCAGCACATGTCCAGTACATGTATTCCACGACCTTCACCACAAAATCTTAGATCCCTCTACAAATCTAGCCATCTGTCTCCAGCTCAACTTATCATACCACTTAACATGGATAGTATGACACTATTGATAAGAAGGCAGAATTTAATGTAGTTTTAACTGCCATTGGCATTCATAGCCCTTTCTGCTTAGACACACAGGAGGCTGAGAGAATTTTATTGGGTACACAGGTGTTCCTGGGTTCATGGCACTATCCCTGTTGTTGCTGACATTAGGGCTGATCTCAGGCATTCAGAAGTGATGCTGTAGACTTCACATTTGAACTCTTAGTCAATACCTGTGTAAGAAACTGCTAATTGCTCCAAAACTTGGCAGACCTTAAGCAGAAGTAATAGGTCTGCTACTGAAAAGAATAACAAAATATTAACTTTTTTTTCCAAATTAGTTTTTCAAAGCATATAGCATGATGCAGGAAATGAAAGGTCTTGAGGTCAATGTTCTGAATCCTTTAATATTAAAGTTGAAGACTGAAATTCAAGATTCTTAGAGGTTTTGTCTGAATCCTTCAAAGAAGGTATAGTTTCCTCTTTTACTAGATATTATCTGCTCAGGAAATTACGTTAAAGTATCCTTTGTGTGACAAAAATTATTAATGGTCTGCTTAAATAGTTTTGTAGCTTAAGAATTTATATGTACAAGCAGATATATCTAAATATCATAGCAAAAATTGTGTCCCAAGCAATCCTAACACAGTGCCTCTTTTTGTGTGGTGGTAGCAGGGCTCGGGTATATTCATTCCTATTTCACACATCCTTCAGAGGTCACTGGTTCACTTGCCCAGTTTTGATAACCTGTCCAACCCAGTGAATTTACAACATGTGGGACTGGAAAGAGATGCTTTGATGTGAAGATTTTTCACTCTAAGGGCGTGAACAATGAAGAAAGGGAAAAATAGAAAGAAAAAAGAAATGATGGACAATGTAGGGGGGTGTGTGTGTGTGAGGAAAGGTTATTTGGGAGTAAAGAGATACTCTGAGAACACAAAAAATACTATTCTGAGTAAAGGAACTGGCAAAACAGGAAGTTGGAAGATTGGTCCAGAAAAAAAGAGTCAAATTGTGTGCAAGAAGGAAGGATGCAGTAGTTTTGAGAGACTCCTGAAGGACTCATCTTTGCTAGGGAAAAAAGTTATTTTTAATACACATACAAATTTTCATGTAATGTAAATTGCATCTTGCTTCTAAACACACAAACTGGTCAAATTGTGTAGTGGGCTGTTATCAAAGTCTCATTGCCCATGAGTTACAAACTCTGCAGCCTTTGTTTCGGTGCAGATGACATCCTCACCTGGTTTAGCTATTGCTTTCACTGTTTGTTATGCTTCATTTTAGGATTTTAACCCACGCCATTAAGATACAAGTAAACGCAAGCAGAAAATGTATTTTAATTCCTGTTGTTGACGCGTTCTCAATGTACTGCAAACGTGTCGGGACACTTCAGTAAAGGGTCATCTCCATACTCTGCATTGCTGCAGAGTATACCGAGCTGTTCCTGAACGAGCCACCCCACATGGCTGTTAACATCTAGTATCTAAACTCTCTTGGAAAGCTTGTCTCGTGTTCCTACCGGGCTGTATCTTCCTTCTCCGACGCTCGGGAGAGAAGGAGCTTCTTGCTGCCATCTATTGATAAAGCGGCGGAAGGGCCAGCTCCAGTCAGACCGCTTTGGCCGGTCTCCTTAATACTATTTTTCAAGCTCTGTTTATAGAGATAATGAGGTGTCGTTAACCTTATTGACTGAATAAGCAACAAATTACTTGAATTTGATGCTAGAGAGGCTTCCACATAACCAAATCTCAGCCATGGGCCGCTGGGTATGGGAGTTCAGATGCCCCAGAGATGCGGAGAGAAGGGAGAAAGGGCTCTGGGGCTTTTGCCAGAATGAAATTCATAGTAAATTGCAATAAAACTTAAAAGACCTGACACCGAGATCATAATGCTTGTAAAGCAATGATTGTTAGACAGTTTGAGAGCATGAAAACCCCTTTCCAGGGCTATACTAAAGGCAAAGGACCAAGAAGGCTCATCTAGAGCAAGTGAAGAGGGCAGTGCGCAGGAGCAGTGATACAGCCAGGTGCGAGGCAATGTAACGGGCACCTCTTCATGACAGCGCATCTCCCCAGGAGTTAAGAGGGGATGTGTAGGGTTGTCCCAGGGTCTATAGGTTCACTGACCCTAGATAGTGTGCAGGGGGTGTCTGGAAACTGGGAGGGAACCGTGGGACCAGAGGTCTTTTAATATTGGATATTCACATCAATAGATGGGGAAACTGAGTCAAAAGACTCAGAAAGCTTAAGTTGTGGAATTGTGTGCTTTGTTTTTTGTGCAAACATCTCTGTGATTTATTGGTGTTTAATTCCCTGAATTGATGTCAAATTTATTTTTCTTTTCCATATAGCTTTTGTTTCATACAATGACTTTCATACACAGGAAGGTACTGCCTGCAGGAGGTTTTTGTCATTTTTTCCTTACATTTCAGGGAGTGGCTACAAGCTGTTGTCTCCTATGTGTAGAAGGAATCAATAGATATTTGGTCCTTACTCTTTGCTTGCAAACACCCATTAAGGGTTAAAGTGCCACCAAACTAAATTCAAAGATGTTATATAAACAGTTCATGTGAATTTCTTGCTATTGACTCGAATATTCATGTGAAAATGCTAAAATTAGAAAGATAATATGGAATTGCTGAAAGGAAAAATTCTAGCTTAAAAAAAAAAAATCTAAAACTGACACACTGAGTACTTGAGCCAAGTGCAGTTTTCTCTCTTACAGAGCTTTTTAATGTTTTTTTATGTAATTAAAGGTAATTCAAAGATCCTCAGCAACTGCAGTCTACATCTGGAAAAGGAGAATATTAATGCCATTTTAATTCTTGCACAGGTCATTGGGGGTAGAGCAATACTGGATATTGCACAGATTGTCTTCATGTTGTGTTTATTACCAATAGAGGACGCATGTAGGAAAAAAGCGCTCTCTCAAAAATAACCCAGGGTTTATTTCTAGTAAGATATCATTAATAAGAGAAGAGTAAGAGTATTAGTGTCTGCTTATTAGGATCATATTATTCCTCAAAGGCTGTGATCTTCCCTGCAGGAGACCTGTAACTGCTCCATTGTACCAAGCTAGCTGCTGAAGAGTACACTTGGCCAAAACATAGTTGCTGCTGCTCACCATGAGTAGCTTAGTGTGCGTGTCTGCCTGATCTCACAGAGCCCCAGCATCAGAAATGCTGGCCAACAGGACAAGCACAGCCTTTGAATAGGCTGTGCTGCTCTCATCAAAACATGTGAGTGTTCTTTGGTGGATTTGGAAAGACACAGTTTTGACCGGGTGACTAGATGGCCAGGCCTTGTGGCCGCTTCAGCGGGTGCCTCAGGTGGTCATTTGCTGACTGTCCTCACACTTACGTACTTCACCTGCAAACTCATGCTGCTGGTGACTTGGCCCACTCTCCTGCACCAAACATGTTGTGTAGGCATGACATGTCCTCCATACTGGGGAACACCTAGGCTGCATCTGACCGGGTAAAATGAGCAAGGTGCTGCTGAGGTATCTCCTTTCTTGCTGGCATTCTGAGCCTAGCAGTAGTAAATTGCTCTTGATGGTCTGCCTCTCACTGTACATTTACAGTGTCACCTCTACCATTTGCTTCACCAATTTTCATAGCTCCTTGTTCAAGTGAGTCAATCCACAAAACATTTCACTTGGGTCTATTTGATTCAAATCAGGGAGAGCAAGCAGCTGCTATACCAAAATTAAGAGAGATCAAATTTTTAAGATTGCTTTTTCATCAGTCTTTTCACTTAAACTCTGCTAAACTCCTTCCTGAAGATGAACATTTCCTGCAAAGTAGGGAGAAAGAATGAAAGAGGGGGAAAAAGAGCATGCGTTTTTTAAAAATGTGCTCTAGGGGATGTCAGTGACAACTTGAAGGGTTGGAAACCATGTTGGGGAGTACAACAGAATGGGAAGGTTGTGCCGAGAGAACCTAGGGAGAGGTTTTGCAAAAATAAATATCATAGGAAGAATGTAAAATTGTTTTTTCATGGTACATCTTCCACTGACAATCTATACATGAGCTTGAGAAACAATGTCAAGACTATAATGTTTGATGCTGGCACTGTATGTCCTTGCTAATATCTATATTCCCTTTGTATTTGGTGTTGATGAGATTACTGAAAGAACACTACATTCAGTTCTGAAGTCTATAATTTACAAAACAAAAAAAGTATTGGAGAAGGTTCAGAGAAGAAACAGAGAAAGAAAATGCCTAGAAAATAGGCCTTTAATGAATTCCTGAAAAATCTCAGTCTATTTAACTTATCAAAGAGAAATTTAAGGGCTGAAAACTCTATTTATAACAGTGAGAACAAACTTTGATAAGAGATGTTCAGTATCTGACTTGTGAAAGAAGAAATATTCAAACTTGAAATAAGTGAAGATTCTTATTAAAAAGTGACTATCCATTGCAATGGCTTTCCAGAGTGGAGTAGATTCCTTCATTCTGGAAGGTCTCTAGTAGTGTTTGGACACTTCTCTAATTAGTGTGTGTGTGTGTGTGTGTTTTGTGTTTGTTTGGTTTGGCTTATTTATTTATTTATTTACTATTAACATTATCAGTCAGCATTTTAATGTCAGTCGTAAATGTTAAACAAATCTTAATTAGATGGATACTTGCTGTTTCAAGATATCAGTGCTAGAAAACAAAATCTTTCTTTTTCAGCACACAGGATCAAAAAGCAAGGTAGTACTGCTCTACTGCTATGTGTTCTTTGAGGATTTGCAGAAACTTCTGATGGCTTTCAGTCTTCTTCATTTAAAATTTTTTAGACTAGGCACTATATTGCCTGACCATACAAGCATCGTAGATTCACAACACTGGAATCTCTGAGAACTACAGTACTAGAAATTTTACCTATAAACTAACTTGAGGTGGTTTAGATCAGAGAATTACTATTTGACGCTGTGTGTGTTCATGTTTTTCATTTGACCCTCATTTATCATTACAGTTTCCAAGTAGCTCACACATACACACTGATGATTTCTTTTTCCATATATCTGTGAGATATGAAGGGGGTGATCCATGTTGTGTAAGACTCTTCCAGATGAGAACAACTTTCTGCCTTGTGAATTTTATCTGAAGTCAATGCAGAGAACAGAGGACAGGTCATAAAAATGCATATTCAGTGCTGCTAATGCAGTGAAGATGTAATTGCTTTCACCTCTGGAGTAGGAAAGCTCTTGGAACATCTTTTGAATGTTAACTCAATTCTTATACCATCTTTTTCTTTGGGATCTATTTTATCTATTTATCAGAGTTAAGAGGTTTCTTCTTTCCTCTCTGCAGTGGCCACAACATGGAGCAGGCAAATATAATTCAGTTTTGCTTGGAACAGAACTTTGCACAAAATGAGAGGAAAAACATTCACTTTAAGACAAACTCTTGAAATCTAACCAGAAGTATTCCATTTTGGTTATTCAGCATTTTTATTTATTCTTTATCTTTCTCAATTACATGAAATTAAAAAAAAAAAATATTTCAAGTGTGAATTTATCCCACGTTTACAGATGACCTTCATTCACTGTAACAAAATTCAGGTTTTACTTCTGTTTTACTTTTTAAAAATTATTTATTTGCCAGGCTGTCTATTTTTAAAAACAAAGATGATTCTTAAGCAGTCTTTAACTACAATTAAGAACAACCTGTCAATAAGTTATGACTTATTACACTAGTATATACAACATTTTACCATTTATGTAGCCAAGGTTTCATGCAATTATATGAAGGCTTGCTTTTTAGAGTCAAAGTATCTGCAAGTAAACTTGTAAAATAAATGAGATCATTTGATGTTTCAGAAACAACAGAAATTTTCCTATTTCAGTTGAAACATGAGTTATACTGTTTTTTAAATGTATCACAAGCGTACTTCTACAGTTAATACTTGATTTTTTTTTGCCTTTTTTTAGCCAAAAGGATGGATATGAGAAAGCCAGATGACATAGCTTTCAGCTCAAAATATACCACAAGCATCACTTCTGTTTCTGTAGTCGCTATCTGTTCCATATCCTTTTATACAGGCAGATGCCCTTCTAAAGTGTAAGCACGAGTCTATCTTTTTGACAAGTTATCTCTGTAACTTGCTGCTACCTTTACAAGAATGATGTGTCCTGTACAGTGAGAAGACACTCTTTTTGTATTGTTTGTGTTGTGACCAAGTAGCTTTTAGATTTATAACCATTTCTGGAATGGTTATAATGGAACTGCTACCAAATGTTCCATACATAGTATGACTCATAGTACCGCTTTGTGTACATCTTTCTGTTTATTAAAAAAAAAAAACTAGTTAAAAAAGTACAGGATGTGAAGCAATACAAAATTTACAAAACTTCCTTCCAGAATCATTTGTATTCCTTTAGACTGAGCACACCTGGGTTCAGAGCTAAGAGGGTGGGTTCCATTTTGCTTCTGTTAGTAGAAAACAGATTACATATTAATTTCCTTAATTAGTTTAAATATTTCATGTCACTAAGAAAACAATCAAAATACCACCACATAAGCAACTGCTCTTCAGGTGTTATGGCCATGAAATCCACTGCAAAGTTTCTCACAACAGAATGTAAAGGCAAAATCAGGATGAAAATAATGGGAATTATTGTGACAAAATAATCACTTCTGGTATCAATATTGAAGTCTGCTGATAGTATACTTCCAGAAAATAACATATTTTGTATTTATTATTGACTCCTTGATTACTGTTTATCAACTATACAGAATATGAAAGACAGAATAAATGTTGTCACCTATTACAAACTAAAGGTAAAAGTTTAGCTCAGGAAAACACAATGTCCTTAATTAAGCAGGAAAGTCTGATTTCCCCCCCCCCAGTTTTTGCTTACTCTGTGTGTGTGTGTGCGCATGACTCCTGCGGAAAATCAAAATGCATAAGATTAAGGGCGTGATATGTCTCAGAGGCTATTTGAATTATTTTAAGATTATTAAGCAGCTGTTCATAGTCCATAGGCACTGGCGAAGCTATTCATGTGCATGGTTGTAAAATTATGTTCATCATCATAAAAATGGATATACTTTTGTTTTTCTGGTTTCATTGCTTGTGGCTAGCTTAAAATTGATGTAAAGGCTCTGAAATATTTTCTGAATTATTATGTCACTTTGACATAATTTAACAGAACTATTAAATGTGACATGAATCGAGTGACTTGCCCACTGGATTTCATTGTTCACAAAATTTATACTTGTTAACTTCCCCCCCTTTTTTTTTTTCTTTAAGTGTTCTCTAAGTTGCTTTCTATTCAGCTTAGAGTTTGAATGCTTTTTGCCTTCTCCAAACACCAATGCTTAGTGTTAAGACTGATATCGTTACATGCTATGTAAGTATCCCTTCAGAAACAGATGCCTGTTAGAGAAAGGCAATGCTAGGAAGATACAGATGTACAGGGGCTCTAAGGGAGTTACAACCATTAGCCCCAGGCACGTCCACTCACCGCTACCTGATGCGATTTTAGCCAGGCAGCAGCGCAAAACAATTTGCCTCACTTTCACATGCTATGGCTTTGCAACACGCTTATGCCACAAAATTACTTCCTTACATGCCTTAAACTGAGACTTTTTTTACTGATAATACTTCCTTTCATTGCTGCTTTACCCTAGAAAATAGAAGTAAGGTGACGTACAAAGATTGAATACAGCAATTTTAGACAGCCAAATAATCCACTGCTGAAGTTACTATGAGGGGTTTTTCTTCCGTTACAGCTATTTATGCTGATAGAGTTGCCTTGGTAGAATATCATCCTTTTATACATGAATGTCAGATCTGTCTCAGTAATTTCAAAGTTAGTATGTCTGCCAGACAGGAGCACTCCAGAAGTCTGAGAGCAAACTAAGAGAAATGTTCTTTATATCCTTTCTGATGATAAGGATTAACTGTATGCATCCTTTCCTTTATCTCCTACAGTCACACTGCCTTGATGTGTGTTGTATGGATTAGCAAAAGAAGAGAGTCTCAGAGGAACTGTGCTTTGCTGGTAAGTTTTAGGTGAAACGTGCTGTTGGTATCCTTCCTCTTATTTCTATTGAGGTGAAATGAAGCACCCAAGGGGTCTCTGATTGCCTGATGCTGGAAAAGGCCACTCCTGCTTCATGCCAGGTGACACCACTGCTTTGGGAAATTTTTTATTTTTTATTTTTTTTTTCCCCCAGTGTGCCTCTGGGAAAAATGGGGTAAACCCAAGTTATGAAACTGCATGCAACTTCCTTGTAGAGACTAGTCCAAAGCAGTCCAAAGAGCTGTGAGCACATCTGTGGTGAAACACACCACCCTGAGACACTCCTAAAGTCTTAAAAAGAGTTGAGGAATGGGAAGTTACACTGGGTAAAAATCCACTGTACTTAAAGGAGATCTAGTTATTTATATTGCATAAATAATGGAAAGCAAATGATAAATGCAATAGAATATATAGTAAATGTTAATCATATAGATGGCTGATGAGATCGTTTAAAGGAATAATCAAATATCAATGGTTACTTTGGTTAAAAACCACGCAAAGATTCTCTGATATATCTGAGGAATAAAAGAGCTTCAGTCAGAGACATATCTATTATTAAATGTCAATTATAGATAATAACGCAGAGAGGCAATCCTATTCTGAAGCAGGGTGATAGCTCCATCATGTATGGTATGGTAGGTAGATTACCAGTTGTAGCAAAGGGAGCTGTGAGGCATTATCTACTAAAATTAAGCATTTTCAAATCTACAGGTTTTGACAGCATATACTTAGACCTTTTAAGGGACTCAGTAAACAAGGTTTTTTTTTTTTGTTTGGTTTTTTTATTATTCCAAACTACATTTCTTCAGCCACAAACCCATGAGGATGTTAAAACAATACAGCTGGGTAATATTAAAAAAAAACCCCAAACCTCCACCAAACAAACAAACAAACAAACAACCCCCCCCAACCCAACATTCAGTAATGCCTGTGACCTGACCAAGAAGAAAGGAAAACATATAATTGCTGAGAATATTATCCCAATCTCCACCAATGGGTCTCCAAGCCAGAAGGCATTCCCTTCTTCTCCACTCCTGTCTCCGTCAAAATCCAGGAGATGTAGGCTGAAGTTAGAAACCTCCAGTTCCAAAGAGGCAGGCTCCTTCATGTATGGATAATTCAGTGTTTCAGGAGTAGCACCGGAGGTATGATACTGCCCCACTTTCTGAAATCTTAAAAGGAGGCAAACTACTTCCTAAAAGCCTTTTGTTTGTACTGGCCTAGATCATTATAGCATTTTTTTTTTACTTTGAAATCTGTGGTTTTATGAATTCTATTTCTCTCTTTTTTTTTTGAGAATCCACAGGTAAAATGTGTATTGCACTCAGCATGTTTTTAACATTTGCAGCTACATAACAAAACAGTAAGCAGAACTGAATCTCCTGTTTCAGTTGAATCTCCAATGTCAGCTCATTGCCTAGGAGGGTCTGGAGGAATTTACACATTTTTATTTATTTATTTATTCATCTGAACCCTCAAAATTTGGTCAGATCAAAGGGTGAGTTAGGAAGGTTGTATTCATGTTGTTAAATAATACTGAGCATCCTCTGCTTGGTGTCCTTATACGCTCAGGGTCACAGCAACCACCGCAAGCATCTGGGAAGCTGAATTCCCTAGGTTTGGCTGGCAGGGGCTTTGTCTTGAATCTGAAGGTAGCAGGGCTTTTGTAGATGACTTTTGGATGTCTTGTTATTTCCTTGCCTTAGGCATTGGTCTCTCTTGTTTGCTGCCTGAAAAAATCTGTTTATTTATTCGTTTAAGAAGTGAAAAACTTCTGCATAAGTCAAGTGACAGGGCTCAGTATAGGTATGTCTGCAGGAAATTACGATGATCCATGACAGTGGTTACCCAAGTTTTGAACACATGCATCACTCTGAAGCTTTAGATTTACTTGTACTCTACCATGAAAGTCATAAAGAAATGAAGAATTTGTACATTTCGTTCTTTAGTGAGCTGTAGATCAGCAGTGATCTGAAGGCCAGACTCTAGATGTAGATAATGTAGGGGCTTCCTCTTTGTTCAAGCTCTGTGAACATGGTATGAAATTGGGATTTTCTTTCTGTTTTTTGTTTCGTCACTTTACATTTTTATTAGTTGGCTGCTTTCTACTCCTATTTCAGTCGTCTTTATTACCCTCCTTGCCATTGCAAGAGATTTCTGTGTAGATAACTGACCAAAATTGCTATTGATAAGAAAATTTGCTGCTCAAGGACATTCTTTCAAATAATCCTGTTAATATCTGTAGAGAGCAAAGAAAAGTGACTTCCTGAAACAAATTCATTTAATTTCTTGACATTTTGTAGAAAAAACAGTACTGAACTATCTTTGATCCTAAGGGCTCAGTTTTTAACTTAGCTGTAGTGCATGTGGGGGAAGGCATTGAGAAATATTTATTGCCTGAGAGACAAGAAAATATAGGAAAAGTTGTGATCTAGTGCAAGAGTAGAGAACATGAATCATGGTGGTTTGTTCCCCGCACCCCCCCTCCATCTAGTATGAAATAAGAGAAACCAGACAGTCTTATTATTAGAGTCTTTGGATAAACAACTTCTGAGTGCCAGGATTCTAGGTAGTTCTGTAAAACTTACTATGGCTTGAAGAAGGTGTGGAAACACTCCATGAGTATTTATGTATCTCGTTTGACACAGAATAGAAAGCTATCCCAGAACAACTTCACATCAATTACTGTTTGTTGAGACATTGTTCCAGTTAAGAAAGGTGCATACAAAAAATTTGCTTGTCGTTATAACAAAATATGTCCTCTTGCATTACTTTCACTGTTCACTGAAGTATGTTAAAGCTATGAATTTTTTTTCTGTTGAAGGTGGTATTTGACATACTAAATTATGCAACTGATCTTTAGATGGTGTGATTAAGTGTTTTGTAAAAATAAGTCTGCCAACTGTACGCAAGCTACTTTACCTTGCATGCTTGATTCAGATATATTTTAATTTAGGTACAGCTAAGGGTAAATGCTTGACTACATAAACTCTAATTGACTGATGCATGTATTTACATTCCTGGATCACTGATCAAGGGCAGTTAATTACTAAAACAAAAGTCCTGCCTAATTGGAGTCTGAGAATCTAAAACATGTGACAGCAAGCCCTGCCCTCTGCTGTACCTCAGTGTGTGGCTGGAACTGTCAGGTTTACAGCTGGTGCGCAGGGGTTTGGAGACCCTCAATAAAGATTTATACTTTAACCAGAAGAGAAACAAAATTTGCAGTCATTTTGGAAGAAATGTAATATAGGAGGGAAGCTAGGACTTGTCTGAAGCAATTTTTTGTCTGTGAAATATACAGCATACTTGGTGCTTCAGTGGCTTGGGTAGTAAATACTTTTTTTTTTTTTTTTTTTTTTTAAAAAATACTAGATAAAAACATCCTTTATGACACCAATACTAATGCCTGTGAAGCTGATGGGAAGGATACCATCATGGTATCATAGTACAAGAACTGTTTTGGTAATGCTTGATTCAGGACCCTGTATGATCATAGTCCTGATGCAATGATGTTAGTGGTATGAACTTGGTTTTGCGGCTTACAGATGAGTGGAGCCCATTCTGCAAAGTGGTCGTCTTCATGAGGAGACCTCACCTTGGGCAAAATGGTTGCTCCTGCTAAACTTCGCTGAACTTGGGGGAAAATTGGAGCTTTGCTGTACTGAGCTCCATCAGAAAGTTGCCTTGTACTCTTCACCAGAAGATTTAATTTAAAAAAAAATGTCTGTTATAAATGTTTATTCATATTCTCTACTTTTAAGCACCAGAAAAGGAATCCAGAGGAAAAATATGCTAAACTAACATTAAGGGTCTGATTAAACTTGGGAAATGCAGGGGTAAGACTCAACCAAACAATTCTCATTTTTGTGCTGAAGTATTGTACCTCATTTAGTGTGCAAGATTTCCTTCCCTGACAGACCATAACAGCTGCAATAGCAAACCTTTAATGAGGTAAGGACTGTTTTAGCCTTGACTGTAAATGATTCTTACTTTATGCTTCCCTGCATCAGGTATATCCTTGAGATGCATCCTTTCATGTAAAAGAGGTTTAGAGAGTAGAATGAAAAAAAATGTACATACTAACAGGACTTTAAATTTCAGCCTCAACTGTTTTACTAATATTATGGTTGATGGAAAATTACACTTGAGCACTCTCGCTGCAAAAGTGTTTTTTGACTAAACAGAATTTTTGTATGAAAATAGGTGCTTTCCCCAGGAGGAGAGACTGACCTACAAAGGACAGCTAAAGAATGAGGCACACAAATTTTCCTGGAAAAGCTACGGCAGTGTTTCCAAACTTTGACCAAAATATTTGGGTTCTTATATTTTCTTCATCCATGTGTATAATCCAACATTTTGGTTATGGCCATCACCTACAAACTGAATTCATAGATTCATTGGAAAACTTAAGAATGAAATATAAGAAAGCATATACGTCATCAGAAACTAGGTAGCAATGAAGTTCATCAGAGGTGTCTGCTGTGCACAATACTTTGTGCACTGCTCAGGGAGGCTGTTGGAGGGCAGATCAGATTTGATAGTGAAAGGCTGGAAATGCTCCAAGTGACGAAGCTATCCATCATGAGGATAAAGTTCTGGGTATGTATATTGGTCTGACTTAATAAATGGTGCCAGACTATGAAACTCGCTCCTGCAGGAGCTGTGATTTGTCGCAGACTTCATTTTGTTTCAGTACAAATGTATGGGGAAATTGGCTCAACCTTTCCTGGTAACTCAGGGCTTGTTCATCTTGTTAGACAAGTAAGAAAAGTTAGCATCTCCCTGGTGTTGAATGGGCTTTGACACAGCAAATCAGCTTTGATCCAAAGGCTGTTTGAACATTGAAATGGGGCTATGCTTAAGCTCATAGCCTGTTATTTTTGTCTTATCTGCTTTCCCATCAGAGATTTTTCTGGGAAGGTTTTTTACTCTTCTTGAAGACAGCCCTGTCCTTCTGGCATTCTTTTGTAGAAAATCCAGCAAAATTTTTCTGGGTGTCTCTACAAATAGCAGGAATTTGTCCCTTAGGAAGACTTGTAGTAATGACTTTAAAGATATCAAAATCAGGAGCTGACATTACGCTTAATGACAGTCAGGAATCATGGAGTAGCACTGTTGATGTTGCAAAGGTAAGTGATATTGGCTATTTACTGTAATGGCCCACTCTTGCAATAATAAGCTTAATAGGCAATATTTCATGCTTACTGAATTAAAGATTTCATTTTTTTTCAGGAAAAGATTTTTTTAGTGAGTGGTGTTTGTTCACTGTGTATAACTTAAAACTGAAAAGTCACAGACTATGGAGTCATTGTAGCTGAGGGTAAGTGATATTTATGCTGCCATGGACCTCTGAGAGGTAGATTAATCTAGATGATTTCATGGGGTCTCTTTTACTCCTTCATGTTCACAGTTCCTAGATATTGACAGCAAGAGAGCTTTCAGTCAGTTGAACGTGAAGCTGAGTAAAAAAAAAAAAAAATACTTTTTTTGCAATGGATAATTAACCTCTGTCATGCATTGCCCCAAGATATCATTGCAGACAGATGGCAAACAGGAGTCCAAAAAGTCTTAAACTTTTTATACGTCTCTTCACAATATTTACAGTAGCATTAGAAGTGGGAATTATAGAAGGGATATAAACATTCATATTTCGACTTGTTTACAAGATGGGAAGATAAAATAAAATTGGTTAGTTTCAAATTTTCTTTTTTTAGAAAACCATACATCGTTCTATATGAGACAAATGCTCAAGGTCTGTGTGCCAAATTCTGTGCTCCTTAATTGAGCACATGGCTTTTGCCTGACAAAGGCCTATGGAATTCAGCCCAGTTACCTTATTTTTTTTCATGCAGTGCTGTGTGCTATAAATTAGGATGCAGTAGTATGACAATGCAAGTTCTAAAAAAATTCATCTATTTTCATGGGTAGGAAATTGTATCTCTTGCCCATCATTAACCAGCAAACAGCCGCTCAGTATTCTAATCACCACTGAATAGTTTGACACATCTTTAAACAGCCGTTTTAGCATGTTCGGTTTAAAAGACTCTGTTGCTGACAGAGCAGTTGCACAGCTGGCTGGCTGTACTTGGTGCACTAATGTAGTTGGAGCACAGCTGTGGTGAAGTAAATCATGCAAAAATACTGACTTTTAAGGTTAGTCTGGTTTGCGATAGAATGAAGAACATGTTCCCATAAGTTTAGGAAGACAGAGATTTGTATCGCTGCGATAGTAAAACAGTACTAGAGTTCATGGAAGATCTACAAAAATTTTCTGTGATGAATGTTTTCAAACAATCTGTTCTGAATGTTGCTGATTTACACTACTGAAATGAGCAAATTTGAGGTGTCTTGTATGTACACTATCCATAGCGCATCTGAGTACTGCATATGCTGAGTACCAAATTCCACCAAAGACATCAGTGCATTGCTTCTTGGTGAGATGCTTTGCATTAAGGTTAACACGCACTGCTGAGAGAAGGATTATTGTTGTTGTGAGGAAACAGTGGGGACAAATTGGATGGGGGAAGAATAGATTTTTAGCCCAGGGCTTATCATAAAGGAAAAAAAAGGAGTCAACTGTTTCTTGATGAACTCTTTTGTAATAGAATATACAATCTGCCTTAGGCTTAAATAACTATATTTTCCAAAGTATATAATAGTTTTGATTATTTTAATGCGCTCCTGGTGTTTTAGCTAACTAAATTGGTATAATCTTTTTAAATCCCTCAGGGCTATTCCATCAGCTTAGTGACTATCCCATGAATCAGTCAGGGAATGTGTGAAAATATACCTAGATTTTGGAACAGAGAGAAGCTCCCACTGTAATTTCAGAAACGCCCTTCAGATCTGGGGAACTGTTCTTGAGTTTAAACAAAAGTCGTTCTGTTTTTTCGCAGTCTCATATCATATTTTGCTTTTTTTTTTTTTAATTGTGTTGTAGATGACCTAAAAGGAATAGAAATGCAAGGAAGTCTGTTACGAGGATGACATATGCCTCATCGTGCTGAAGATGGCATGCCACTGAAATCTGGTTAGAAAGCAGAAAAGTGCCCCAGAGGGCTCTAAACAGGTAATATAATATTTTTAGAGTGGAGAAAAAGCAAAAGTTTGTGTTTTGCTTTTAAGCTTCTGTAGGAGTACTTCAGCTGTAGGAAAAAAAAATGGCTTAGCTTCTGTGGTTATTAGCCCAGAGAGAGCTGTCAATCAGCTTGACTCCCTTGAACTACTCACTGCAGACCCAATTACAGTGGGTTGCCTATACTTCGGGGACATAAAAGGGCTTGGGCTTAAAATTCATTAATAGAGTTTCACAATTTTTTTTTCAGAAATATTCCCTTCCTCCAATTTGCACACACTGTGTGCATACAGATCTGGGGTGCAAAGGCCTTCACAAAACAGTGCCCAGCAAATGCTTCTGTAACTTTCTGTCTGGGGCATCGTCTCTCCTAACTGTACCAATACAAAATGAAATTATCTTTCACAAATAGAGCAACTGTTTACCATGAGAGGTGTAGTAAGAGCAGAGTAAGCCAGACAGCAGAGGAGAAAGGCAAGTTTCAGGTGGGTCAGGGAAGAGGTTCAAAGTAAGGAGAAAACAAGTACCTCCAGGACTGGAATACATTTTAGCTATCTGATTAAACATAAAATATTATAAACATATAAACTAATAACACAAAATCCCATGCTCCTGTTGAGAACTAGAGACCCAGCGAGAACTTCTTTTCCTCAGCCTAGCCTGTTCAGGCACCTGTCCTTCTGCCCGTGGCTCCCGAGCGCAGCAGGCTTGGAAATGGTCCTCTTCCCGTGGGGGTGCCAAACACACGGCTCTGGATCCCGCTTTCGAAACCTGCTCAAAGAGAAATAAAAGCAAGAGACAGGAGACTTTTTGTCCTGGTTTTGGTTGGAATAGAGTTAATTTTCCTCCTAGTAGCTGGTACAGTGCTGTGTTCTGGATTTAGGATGAGAATAATGTTGATAACACACCGATGTTTTAGTTGTTGCTAAGCAGTGCTTACACTAGTCAAGGACTTTTCAGCTTCCCATGCTCTGCCAGCGAGGACATGCACAAGAAGCTGGGAGGGAGCATAGCTGCGACAGCTGACCCAAACTGGCCAAAGGGATATTCCATACCGTATGATGTCATGCTCAGTATATAAGCTGGGGGAGTTGGCCAGTGGGCAACTATCGCTGCTCGGGAACTGGCTGGGCATCGGTCGGCAGGTGGTGAGCAGTTGCATCACTTGTTTTTCCTGGGTTTTGTTTCTCTCTCTCTTTTTTTGTTGTTTTCCTTTTCATTACAATTTATTATTACTATTATTATTTTATTTTATTTCAGTCATTAAACTGTTCTTAATTCAGCTCATAAGTTTTCTTACTTTGGTCTTCTGATTCTCTCCCCTATCCCATTGGGGGTGGGGAGGGTGAGCAAGCGGCTGTGTGGTGCTTGGTTGCTGACTGGGGTTAAACCACAGCACTTGCTTTACCAACTGGCAGTGCAGAAGGAATGAAGGAGTGTTCATTTATTATTAGCTATTGTAATTATAAAAATTAACTATAACAGTCACCAAAACTCTGGTCTTCTGGCTAGAGCAGAAGAAAGCCCTCCTTGGTCTTTCATAAAAGAACTCCTATGTGAGATATTGATAGATTTGGTTCATTTGTCCATACCTCCATGCCATAAAAAGCACTGTGCTATGTTCAGTAGTGTTTATAAAGCACTGGAATCCTGGGATGAACGTAGCCAGATAAACATTAAATGTATTTCTGAAAAAGCCAAGTATTTCCATTTGAAATGGATGGCATTCAGTGCTTTGAAGTCCTTTGAGAATGTGACTGGGATAAATATCGGCATCCTTAGGGTGTGAGGCACCTTTGACAAGTGTGGCAAGGAACCACCCTAAACATAACTAAGGTTTTCTAAGCTCATGTGGCAAACATATCAGGAGGTGGGATGACATTAACAGTACAGCACCTCTCTGCCTGACTTTGCAGGAGAGATCGCAACTAAATTGTAGCCAGTGCCTGTATTTATATTCAAATACAAATATTTTCCCTTTATATGTCTTACTTACTAGTACTTACTAAAAAAGATGTATATATTTAATGAACCTTGTCCATAATTTGTTTCTGTTGGTCATCTGTAGGCAAATAAGTCTTTCTGTAGACGTATGCAGATTAAATAATAAAATTCACAGCATTGAACAGTACCTGGCGCCAGATAGTTTCACTGTTGGAGTTATATGGGTATATTCGTACTGATAATTCAGTGCTATTAGTTCTACTTGCATAGAGACTCGTTAGTACTAAGAAGTAATAATTAAAGTACTGAATGCCTGAATTAGTTTTATTAGGAGAGGAGTAGGAAAATGTATCACTACTGTAAATGCTGAGAGGTTAATACTTGTAGTAAAGCAGCTCTGCATATCTTGCTGGAAAGAGAGGGAAAATTTGTCCCTAGCGATGGAAAATCCCTAATAAATCCATTCTTTAAATTTGCCAATGACTATGCAAAGTAAATGAAGTTAAATCAGCAACAATTTTCCTGCTATTCAGATGAAATAAGGCTCATAACAAAATAAGTGCTTGACACGTTGCTGGCTGAAAAATGTCCAAGAGATTTAGACCCATCTTCCTGCATGTAGTAGGTTTTAATATCTTGTTCCCAAGTATCTTTTTCTAGTTCATTATTTCATAAAAATACTCTTTTCAACAAAAAACTTAAAATGGTATTTGAGCTTAAAATTATAAGGAGTATTTATTTTGCATAAAGACATAATATTTGAAGAACCATTTTTCTTACAGAATTTAATAATTATTCCAGGGATATGAGAATCTCTTTACAAACAAATGCTTAAGATCCTTAGTTAATTATATACGCTTGAGTTTTATAATATAAACCCGACTAAAATACATACGCTTTTTTTCTAGTTTGAAATTCATCAATGTTTCTAAGTGGGTATCTATTTTAAACTAAGGCAACTTGTGCTTTAATACTTTCAGAAACTTAATTAGTTGACTATGTCAAACTATTGAAAGAATTGGCAGAATAAGTGGAGGTAATGATCCCTGTAAATGACCTTGGATTGTGAAGCCGTAAATAGACTATAAATGCCATTTTCAAAATATGACATGAAGTTTTATTCTCGTTATACAGTGGTTCAAGCAGAGATGATGCATTCCTAGCCTATGCCAGCCTTACCATGAGAACAGGATGGGATATGAATTACAGTTTCTTCAGCTATAATGTCTTAATTAGATATAAGTGATGAACTGATTTATATGTGGAAAACTTAAAATGCTGACTTGTTCCACTTATCGCTTGAACTACCAACACTTCATATTTTCACATTTAATGTTTTCACATAAACTACTAACATTTTCAGTAATCCCCACTGAATCTCTTTAATTGCTATATGGAAGAAAAATAAAAATGTTACATCAGAAAGAACTGATAAAACACTACTGTTAGGTTCGGATTTGAAACTCTCCATCTAGGAACAATGAAATTTGTTTAACAGCCATGTAATTGGACTTCGTTCTAGTAACAAACAGTACTTGGCAGGAAAATGCTGCCATTAGCCTAGCAATGTGTGGTACCTAAAGGCTGTCCCTTCTTGGCTGCCTTTTGAAGCCCTCAGAAGAGCCATAAGTAGTAAATTTTCCTTTTGGTTTTGCTGCTAGGTCTATACAATCTTAGGCCAGTGGATATTTCCATGCCCTTTTCTTAGCTTATCCTAAAATATAAGATGAAATAGAGGCACTGAATTAGTTGCAATGACCGCACAAAACCCAAGGGACCTCAACAGAAGGCTACAGTATCACGTGAACAGGAGGAAGGGGAATTTCAGTTGTTTTCTTTCATGGACAGCAAATGTGGGAAGGCAGCCTGCTCATGAGATAATTCAAGTGAAGTCTATAGTGGTAATTTCATGGGAACCAACTCTCCGTTTCTCAAAAATTATCGAAAGTTGTGGGAAACAAGGTATTACAATTTTATGTGCTTGATTTTCTATAGGAATGGGCTCACATTCCTCAGCAATTATTTCTTATATCCTTTCTTGACTTCAACACTGATGAAATAACGAAGTTTCCTTCAAATACATTAGCACAATTAATGATTTCCTGCTCTAGGTAGATACAAATAAAGACTCATTGACAATTATAAGTATGAATTGCCTCAAATCTTAATATAATTCTAATTTAAAATGTGGATTTCAGGGCCCAGTAACTCGTTTCCTTACCAATACTCCACTCTGAACATAGCTGTGGCAGCCTGCTCTTATGCAGCAGGCTTTGATTATAACTCTGATTTCATCTTCACGTAGTCTCCCTCCTATATTAATGTGTCAATTCAAGTACTCTTTACTCTTGTCCTACATTTGATTAGGAAAGAAAAAAAACATCTGGGCTACATAATTTTAGAATAGGCTCCATTAGTAATGATGACCTTGGTTGACCTTATTTTTTGTTTTAGAAATGTGCATGACACATAGTTGAGTGAGCTGAAGACCTATTTTCTAAGAGAACATAGAAATGAGAACATAATGTTAGCGAAAGGTGAGTGTAATCTGAAATCAGTGTGTAACATGCAGTCACAGAAGAGGGCGGGGAGAACAGGAGGCATGTGTAATCCAGCAGTTGTGCCTAGTGACATGCAGTCTTCAAAAACTTCTCTGCAAGTAGGACGGATAGATTATCTTCACTTACCCATGTTTCCCCTCATCTTGCAATGTATTGCCCGTAGGAAACGATGTGTAGCTCAGCGTAATGATGAGACTGTATAGGGGAGAATTCAGATACGTAAAGTGTGAGGCCAAACCTGCACAACTGTGCTCCAACATGGGAAAAGTTGCACTGGGACAGTCCGCTCTGCCTTTTTATAATTCCTGAATTAGACTCCTGAAATCCTGAGTTTCCCATTCCAGGATGCTAATGATCATAAAAGGTATTTTGTATTCAAATGCAAATGATTGCTTTCCTGCTCCTCAGAAAATAAATACTATCCCCAGATGTGAAGGTGGGAGGCACATCTTCAGAAGCGGTGAAAAAGATTTTCTCTGAGAATGATTATAGAAGAACAGTTGAGGGTTTTGGTTTTGTTTTCCTCCTCTAAAGAGTCTGATCTTAAAGGGCTTAGAAATAAGAGGCAAACACAAAATCCAAAACAAATGCCAGGTCCCAACTTTCCTAAAAGTGCAGCTTCTGTTATTCATTGCTATGGTTTGTCGACTCTTCTAGGCAGCAGGCCACCAAAACATGCTTCTTTACTGGCGTGTGGGAGACCTTCATGCACTGAAAAAGTTCTGCCTTTTTCCTTTTTGAGTCACACTAACCTTAGCAAGAAATTAGTTCATTAATAAATGAAGAGGAGGAGTGAATTAATTATTAATCGAAAATGGCAAAGACTGAGATTCCCTGCAAAATTTCTTTGTCATATGTGCACACACAAATTAGAAAGAAGGTAAGGTCAAACAGAAATGATTTCAGGGGAGGACAAGGGAGCAAGCAAGGAAATACTTGAAGTAGCAGAGCCTGTGGGGGTTGCTGCTCTGGAGAATTTACGGCATGCAGTTTTGGGAGAACACTTAACCAAATTTATGTATCACGAGCTATTTTTGAGGAGTCCTCAGGGGCAACTTAAGATGTGGACTGAGCATGAACTGCTCATTTCGATCTCTTCCTCTGCCTCAGCATCTGCATCTCTTGCATCGTGCTGTAGGACTGTGCACACCAGATGTTACCTGCACATGGCACTGGGATTCCAGAGTAAGGGAGTAGAAGTGGCTCTGCAGCCAGGAGAAGGAGCAGCAGCCCCTGTCACCTGGTTAAAAATGGGAGAAAACACATCTAGCTGTACTGATTCGTGAGCTGGGAGTTAAGAGGAAGAGGCGGAAAAAAAAGATAGTCATAGGACTTTTACATTTAACTTCTGCTTGTGGAACCATGGTAGAATAGTATGGAAAAATGTCTCTCTAAACATGTAAAACCACTTTGAGCAGGAAGTATCATGATTCTTATAAAAGTTATTTGTTACTAGGTGTGTTTTTAATTATTCTTTTATATTGAAAGTACAAGAGAAAATCTGTGGCTGTACAGACTGCAGCAGATGAAATTTCTCTGGATTTAATTTCAGAGTTTTAGCTCATCCTATGAAATCAGCTGACAAAAATTAATTCACATTTACTTGAACAAAAGTAGTACTCCTTGTTCCAAAAAAAGGGCTGCAAGACTACCAGATGTATTAAAAATAACAATATGTCAAACAAAGTAGGAGATGTTTAATGAGCTGTCTTAGGGACTAATAGTTTAGCAGCTAAAGTAACATATTTCTTATGGAAAAGGTAAAGCATATCCATGCATTTTAAACAGGCAAAATAAATGGTAGAGAAAACACTGATTTAGAGTCAAAAGACGGCATATACAGGCAAAACAATACGAGAACGCCAATGGGGAAAGATGTCTGTTAAAATGGGTGAAATAATTCTGTACTTACTGTAGACACGGTAAAATATAACTTACCCTCTCAAGAGTGTCTTTAAAAAGGAATAAAGTGCACAGGGGAATATTGCATGAAAGAAAATCTGTCCATAAACAGGCTTCCCTATATGCAGTTTTGGCCTTAGGGATTGTATTATTTATTATGTTAATTCCACAGCATTTAGAGAGCTTTTTCCTAGAAGTGGAACGTTTTGGAAAAATATCTTTAGGGGAAACTGAAGTTCTCCTCCTTCGAACCGTCTCGCCTAAAGATTTCTTCATGGAATCTGTCCTTACACGGTTACAGATGAATCAGACTTTACTGGAGAGCGAATTACCAGATATGTAATTGGCTTACAGGTGAAGAGGAGCAACAGAAATAGAAGGAGTGGCATATGGAAAAAGATAAAATGGTGTTAAAAAATGCATAGCTTGGCTTCAGAAATGACTTCAGCTGTGATGGGCTTTGATGATAGTTTGCAGCTATTGAAAAAGTGTGAAATAAAAAGGAGGAAAAGAAATTGTGTGATCTTAAAGTATTTTTGTTTACACCAAGATTGAATTCAGCCATATGTTTTCTGTAGAGGTGGCTGTACATTCCTTTCAGCCTATATCCACTAGATTTTTAACCAGACACCTTGCGCTCTGTGAATAAAGAGGATATAGAGACCTAATATTTCACTAGCTCTTTGCCATCCATATCTCTGTCCAGATGACATCTTTATAGGACAGGGAAGATCATTGTCTTCATTTCACAGATAGAAAGGCTTCCAGTGTGACTGCAGGAGCATGTAGGTATCCCAGTGCAGGCTCAGATGTCACCTGCAGAGCCCGGTGGAAAGCCATGCCAAGGCTCTCTGAACCACGGTCTACCGGAAGGGGCAGACTTGCCTAAAGTGGCTTATAAAAGTTTACTCCAGAAGTGCATGGCAGGGCAGGGAATTAAACCTGCTTGGCTTCTCACATCCCATGCCAATGATATTGTGTCATCCTTCCTTTCTCCTCCTCTTTAGTTAGACATGCGGTTGTATTTGGGGCTTGGCATGATGGGAAATACTGCTGTGGTGTGAAAGGAATCCTCCTCTATGAACAGAAATGTCACTCAGTTAAGCATTTGTAAGACAGAAATGGGTAAACAGTTAGTCAGAGGTGGTAAGTAATCCCGCTCCTATGATGATACCTCATTTTCTCCAGTAGAATACAGAATTTTCAGCACCTGGAAATCAGTCCATTTCATTGTGAAAGCTGCATTGCAACTGCGTGAGGCTGTAGTCAAAATCGAATTAGTTTCAAATAATGTCTGCAGTGTGGCCCAGACCTTCCTGCAGCTTTACCTTCAGGCTTCCTCTCTTGCTGCTTTTTCCACTCAATAATTCTAGTAATTTTGTTGGTATGTGCAACTGGCTGTTGTTTTCTTTTCAGCGGTGCCAGGTGGTCATCTTTCCTTTGTGGTAGTTTTATTCCAAGCAGTTGGCTTCCTGATAGCTGGATGTCTTTTCCCATTAGCTGGCTGTTGCTTCTTAATGATTGAGCTGCTGCTTCTTGTTTACCACTTTCCTTTCACAGCTCTCAGCTTGTTGCTTCAGTTGACATGTCAGTAGACATGACAACATCAAGTATCTCCTTCTGTTACCTCTCTTCTTCCTGCTGCTTCTGCTTTTTGCTATGACTGGCATTCTGGTTCTTGTTCATCAAGACTATTGTTTGGAATAAAAATCAGCATTTCCTTGCTGATTTTATTTCTGAGTTTTTACTGATCTATTATTTTATTTCCCGTTGTATTGTTGGTCTCAAGCTCTAGAATTTTACTTAAGACAGTTGGGCTATTTTGAATTCTTGTATTGCATATTTATTATACACACTAAGGCAACAGATAATTCTGGATAGGCCACGGTGGTTAACTTCTGCATATTTCATTTGTGCAAATGCTTTGGACATTTTTAGAGTTTCTGTTCCTAACCAGTTCTCTGTGAATCATATTGGTTAGTGGTGTTAACAAAGACTTAAATTTGAGACTGGACTTTATCACCTATTTCAGAAATGCAATATAGGTAACATAATTAAGCTTCTTGTTAAGGAACCAAGATCTGTTTTTAATTGAAAGATATAGGTTAATTAGTGTGGAATGTGGATCAAAGACACTGAACAGCAAGACTTTTGTTTTTCAAACTCTGATCTTCAGAAGTCAATGTGTGCTTTTCTATTGACTATGCCAATGAATGGATGGATGGGGTGTTTTTCAAAATTAGACTTTAAAATAGCCTGCTAGCAGTGTTGAACCATTTAGAAAAAAGTTGAACCCAGAGTATTTACCTTGGTGTAGAGCATTAGTTATGCATTAATGGACTTCTCTAAATTTTGTATCTGTGTCGCACGGTTCCATTCTTGTCAAAAAGGGCTCAGACTGAGAACTCTGCCTACCCTCTGTTTGTGAGAAAGGTGTCACAAAACTATGACTGCTTCATATTTGCTTATAGTTGTTTGCGTTTAAAAAGGCACATAATGAACATTCTTAGGCCACTAAACACTTTTTGCCTTTACATGCTTTGACCATGTTTGTGAGAAGAAATAATTTACAAACAGTAGCACAAGAGAAAATACTCTGGGATATAGTGATATCTATTTTTTAAATTTATTTGAATTTTATTAATATTGTATGTGTACTTCATTGTATTGCCACTATTTATAGTAACGATATGCCAGCAATGGCTTATACTAAATGATTACAAACCCCGGGTTTACAAGGTGATCTGCAGTAGCAGGTTGATATGGAAGACAGTACAGTCTCCATTGCCCATTGCTTTCCTGATCACCATGTATGTGACTAAAAGGTTTAAGAGCATAAATCATGTGACACGCAACACCCATAACTAGTGCAGCTGGTGGGACCTGGGTGACAAAGCCATTTTTGAACGGTTGAGCCTCAGTTTTGAATTAGCCACTAAGCCAGAAGGAGTCTTGTGACTTATGCTAGAAGCCAGAGTATTTTTTATCTTGTGTCGGTGGGTACCAGCCCACGACTTGGGCATTGGATGGTTGTGTCCCTCTCACCTTTTTGTCTCCCTTCTCATGCTTCAGACTGCTTGGCTCTTCCCATCCTACGAAAAGTAAAATCTCAGCTACTCTCTTGTGCTGTTTCGGAGCCTTACCAGGACGCAGGAGCTGTCAGAGCTGTCTGCAGTCATTTGTGTGGGAGGTGTGTGAGGGGACTTATGCATTAACTGCACTGAAATAATTCCTGTATTTGACTTGACTAATAACCAAGTAGTATTTGTTGCCAAAAAAAAAAAAAAAATTCTGGACAGGAGATAGAAGAGTATTTTATTCATTAAACTCTGTACTCAATAATTCCACAAAGATGAAAATATAAAATGCTTTGATGAAAAGAAGCAATTACTTCTAAAAGGCGTAGGAAGCACTATTTATGAAATAGGCACCATTTGTTATGATTTTTCATTCAAAGTTTAAACTCAGAATACTGAAGTCTTTGGCAAATAAAATGTTAAGTAATTCTGCGGTCTTAATTTTTTTTTAGATGCTGCAGTTTCCCTGTGTTGCCATGGTAACATACTTTCTGTATAATTGCCAGGCTGCCTTACAGTGATGCTAATAAGTAAAGAAGTTGTCATATGGCATGACCCAGGCTTATATTTGAGTGGAGATTTATTGCCCACAGAGCAGCAATAACACCAAAGATATCTGTCACCTGCAGGATAAGGAATTACATGTCACTGAAGTGCTGCAGAAACAAATGGCAGCAAAGGTGAAGCGCTGGGCCTAGATGTTATGCAGGAGGACTAAAAGCCCTCCCCCAAGCCTGCTCCTGCTGAGCTTATTTTTACTCATACTTTACATGAGTGGAGGATCAGAACTTCTACAGCTAACACCAGCTCTAAGCATGCTATTTAGGAATTTCATTTGTCTTGGAGGCATAAGAAGCCTGGAGGAAAGAGATTTGCAAAGAAAGAGAGTCATAGCTCTGACACTCGCCAGCAAAATCTGGCCCCTTCTCCAAGAGGAATTAGTGCTGGGATCCAAAGAACCCCTCTCAAAAAAAGCAAAAAAAGAGGGGGAAAAAAAAGGGGGGGGGAGGGGAAAAAAAGGAAGGGAGACATTAACGTTTTCTTTAGTTTCTTTTTGACGAAGGCAGCTTTTACATCTTGAACACTTCTTCAGGATATTTTTGATGTAAACCACAAATCCCAGTGGTTCCTGTGACTACCCACTTGCAAGAATCCTTCTCTCGGCCATGCTTTCTCCCCTCAGTCCTCACTGTATTTTGATGTGTTGCTCCATAACGTCAAAAGCCCTGGGCTCAGTGCTCATCTTAGTGATGTCCTCAGCATTTCTCATGAACAACCTGAGACTGCTCATCACCACATTCAGTTTAGGCTGAAAATGAGATAAGTTTCTTGAAATACAAATTTAAAACAAAAAAGTCAGAAAAGAAACCTCCTCCGCCCCCCCCCCCCCAAATGCAGTTCTGCATCAGTCTTGGCACTGCAAGGATTTCCTAGTTGCTCCAAATTACCCAGTGTGGGGACACAGCAACTAGCTCAGCTGTCATGTATACCACTTGCTCTGAGGTCTTCCTCTCTTATAGGTCCTCTTTGTTCCTTTGTTAATGATGGATTCTGCTAAAGCTCCCTCTTTCACTGCCTCAGCATCTCAGCTAGGATGCGTGTTGGGGGATTACCCCATTCTTCCTCATAAGTCTGTTTTTTATTTGGTGGTTTTTTTTTTTTTTTTTTTTTTTTTTTTTTAGCAGGCCTTTCTATAAGACCTTTTTCAGTCTTTGTTAAAACTATAGTGTCCCTGGAGTGAGTTTCTCTCTTTGCTCTCAGTAGACTTTCCTCCCCGGTTTTCTTAAGTATGGCTGTGAAGTTACTTCTTCCCTTGTGAGGCTACTTGGACGCTTGTAGTAGTGGATGGTTTCTCATCCCTTGCTACCAGGGGTTAGGTTTCTTTTCCCCTTCCCTCCAAATTCGCCTCTAATTAACTAGAATTGAAGTAACCTCACACAGATATTTCCAGTGTTCCTTAACTAGTCTTTCTGGCTTCTGGCTCTTTCTGCAAATTATTTTAAGGCTATAACAGAACTTTATCTTCCTAGATTAGGAGGAGGATTCATTGCTCACGCACAGTGGAGGGCTTATGACTTCCAGATTACCATTAGCTTCTTTCTCAGAGACCATATGGGACAAAATAGTAAAAGTAAAAAATCTGACATTCAGAGTCTTGTTTTTCCAAAGTTACTCTCTCCTGCTTTCTGTCTGTCTGGGAAAGATCTTGTCATTGCAATATGTAGCATTGTAAATTGTGAGTTAGTATGGACAAATCACACCTGTTTTCTCCGTATGAGAAGCACTGTAGAATAAAATAACAAAAGCACAAACTAGGGGAGCTGCTATCCACAAAACTACAGAATAGATTCAAATTGCATATAGCCCATAGCCTCACAAGAACCATAATAATATTCCCCCCCCCCCTTTTTTTTTTTTAGATAAGAAAAGTGTGGTAAGTGGCCATATTTCAATTCATTATTGGATTTCACAAGTCATTTTTTGCCTTCACTGTATGGTTGGTCTTTGTTCTGCTCTTCTTGCAGGAATAGACTATCAGCTGGAATGGCAGCATACAAAAAGCAATGTCTGAGCATATCTGATAGAGAATATTACCCAAGAAAAAATGTTATCCATCACTCCTTTGCAGGAACAGTAAAAGCATCACTGTGAACATCCTGAGTATGCAAGCTGAAAGTCCATAGACTTATGCCACTGACGCTCATGGCAAGATAATTTAATTTTTAATATTCAGGACACTCAGCTGTATCAAAATGAGATTCTTCTTTTTTACTTGTCCTAGATCTCTCACGTTTACAAAACTGTTACTAATTGTCACTGAATAAAAATTACTATGTCCATATTAATTCTCTACTAAGTTTGCTTTAAAATTCTAGTTATTTTATATGTGAGAATTAGAAGAAAAAAATTGCCTTTGAAGGTTCTGTACGTGTCACCATTCAATCAGGAAAATCACTGCAATTCAGAATAGTTCTCACTATAACATTTTACACATCCCATTAAAAAGAACACGTAAGTTTTTTGAAGGAGGAATGATTTTGTTGTTGTCTTTATAATGGCATGCTGGTCTATTACTCCTACCCAATGCTAGTAATAAAAATAATAGTCTATAATTGGAATGTCCAATAAAATGCGTTTAAATGAGAGCACATAAAATTATTGTGTGAAGGCAATAACCTTGGTAAGGTAGATGAACGCTTGCTTATATGAGTCTGTTGGGAAAAAAAGGAGAGTATTTTGAATATATGTGATACAGGAATTTTAAATTACAAGCTAAGTTCCTTTTCTTCCCTTTCTGATTATATTCTGTTTTGTCCTTTTTCACATTCTCTCTATTTCGTTTTCCATCCTCTGTTGCTCAAATGAACCGCTGATACTTAAAAGCCTAAGGGAAAATAGGAGACTTTTTCAACTCATGCCAACCCTTGTCTCATCCTCAAAACATAAGCAAACAAATACTCCTCTCCTACTTTTTCGGGGGGGGGGGGGGGGGGGGAATTGTTACTTATTTTTTTACTTTGTGAAATCAACCTAAATTTCCATTGGTCATATAATTGAAAATCATGAAGGAAAACTATGGATTTCCAGCCTGACAATTACACCAATATTTTTTTAGATATCTTTCCATGGGACTTCAGTGTACGAGATCCACTCTGTTAGGCAACAGAACACACACAAAAGAATTCTGCGTGCTTATCTCCCACGTCACTCTGGTTCTGCCACTTTTGACAAGTGAACGCAGAACAGAAATCCAGAACCTCAGGAGTTCTTGCCCTATTGTTCCTATCAAAGTGCTATTTAGTCTTGGGCATATTACAATAACAGCTCATCTCCACACTTGTAACCCCTTCTGTAAACTGAGCAGGAGACTATTCCTTACCAAGTCATCTCCCTGGGGTGTCCTAAGGATTAATTGCTGTAAGTGCAGTTCCTGGAACACATAAATTCCCTATAAGTATCCATTATTAAATGTTATATCCCCTCAAGTACTTCTTCACGTTAGTTTTTCTTACTTAAGTAGCCCCAGTGACATCTGTTTCTATTAATTATTTTTATTATTTGCCACTCTTCTTAAATACAAGCTAAATGGCTTTGGCTGTGGGAAAGCAAATTCACCAGACAGCTGCTTTCTTCTGTATTTAAAGTATACATAGCACTGTCTTTCTCCATTACTTTATTCACTTATGCATATCTTTACAATGAATTTTTTACTCCAGTGGTTTTCTGACTCTTATTTTCCTTATTAGGGGAAAGTACTTAAGAATATTGGAAGTAAAAAAATGCACAACCCAATGGCAGAGAAATAAAGTAGAAGAGAATCAAGAAGCATCATACATCCTTGCAACTTGCAGAGGTCTCACAATTTCCGTAACAGTCTGAAGAATGAGAAAGGAGGAGATGGCAATGAAGAATTCAGAAAGCTGTGACTTGAGCTGGCATGCAAAAATAGGTATGTTTTTAAAACCATTTCTATTAACTTCTAATTAGTTTGGCATCCCGTTAAAAAATTACTCAGAAGGCTGTTCTTAAAACTCACATTCCTTACCTGCCTTTTTTCTCCTCCTTCCATTCACCGAAGCTGCCTCCTCTCTCCATGTGTAGTCTTACACAGGCAGACATAGAAGTTCTCTGTCCTGGAGTCCCTCCATTTCCTGCATTTTCCTGATTTCCTATTAGCATCCCTAGTGTATTTACAAAGGTGTCTAAACATAATTAATAAAGTTAACAAAAGCAAGTCAACTCATCACCTTCTCTCCACCACCTTTCCACTAAACAAATATAATGACTCCCTCCATTAAATAAATAGAATTTAAACTACTCATTCAGTTTAATCTGCAGGAACAAATAGGTGGAGAGACCTGATGTGATGACCTAAATGAGTTCTTCACCAACGGGGAAGTTGCTTCATTCTTTCTGCTGATGTGGTTGCATTCCTATCTTAGGGGTTTTCTTTGTTTCATTTTCCTTAACAATTTATTTTGTAGCATTAGTAATGTCAGGGTAACTCCAAATTTAGGAGTCTTGTCCCTCTCCTTATTTAAAATAAATAAATACATAAATAAACGTCATCCTGAAACTGGTTAATTACTTAGGACATTCATGGCTAGGCCAAGATAACCCTGGTTCCTGCTGAGTTTGAAACTTTCCAACCAAAGTGCACTCAGTATCTTCCATGTCATAAAAAGCGCTTAGCAGTATTAGAAACTAATTAAGACTGAATTCATCATTATGCCTAAGCACGCTCCTTAGCTGGGGGACACAAGCAGTTCTACTCACTCCATGTTCTTATTCGTAGGCTTAAATTTGAGTACCTTGCTGAATCAGAACAAATGACGAAGATGGGAAATGGGAAAAAAAGTTCATTTGCTCTAAATGAAAGAATATACAACACGCATTTTGATTTCAGAAAAAATATGCAATCCTCTCCCACTCCGCTGAAAAAACCCAACATATTACACTTGCCAAGTACCAAAGTGCTATTAAGGACTTACTACTTTCAAATTTAAAATCTACCTTTGATTTATCTTAGTTCAAAGCCTTGGAACTGTAATAAATTGTTGAATGCTCTTATCTGACCTCTGAGATGTCCTTGGCAAGGACACATATACCAGGGAAATTAAAATCTTGGACTTTTTGTAAGAGAACTCTTACCCTGGGATTCTGTAAATAAGAATCTTGTCTAGGAATTTAAACTAGCCTATGTATCAACCTGTGTTGTATCAACCTGTTCATGTGCCAAATCTGACAAAATGCTGCGCATATGAAGCTGTCCAGAAACTAACTGAAATTATGGGTGTTTGGTACACCAGGGATCACAACCCACATTTTTCGGGACAAGCAGTGATACATAACTATGCAGCCAATGCCCAAGGTTCAATATTATAAAGCAGAACCAGAACCTCCCCACCCAAAAAAATCACACAAAATAATCAGATTATTTCAGCAGTTTTCCCCACACTCCATCTGCTGCATAACACTTTTTTACCTGCATTCCCTCCCTTTTATCCGTTCAAGAGTATCCCGTATTGTAGCAAGGGCAGTCATCATCTGGCTCCCAGCAGTAAAGAATGCAAAGCAGATGGAAGCCAGCAAGTTACCAAGGCCAGCAAGCATTGGCCTGGGTGAAAATAGGTATGGTGTCCCATTTACTACATGCTAAGATGACTGTGCCAAGAAAGCACTAATTACAGATGTGCAAGATGGAAAAATCTGTGTCCTTCGTGCCTTTTGGAAATCTTATGCTTTGCCTTGATCTGACCATTCTCCTCCCAGACCCACAGCCTTAATGACTCATATAAGATCCTGAAATTAATCTCTCAAATTCATCTATAATTCTTCCATGAAAGCTTTAAAATTGCCCTATATGTACAATTTTACTGCTCTCAGATCACCTTGTTTGAGTGTGGATGTGGTTCTCTTGTGGCAGGCTAGAGGTCAATCAAAAGAGCATGCAATTCACAGTTCTTCAACAAAATTTTAAGCCACAGGTTTAGTGGCGACTCTGGGATCTCTGGTTAAATTAGGTTTTCCAATAGGAATCTCTATGGATTCCAAATACGTTCATATATATTAGCAGAGGTGAAAGATGTTGGATAAAGATTTTAGCATCACGAATTAAATTGCTATATTATTCTTGAGTTTACAGTTTAAGCCTGTGCCCTTATGCAAATTTATTAAAAAGTATTCCATTGATTTCGAAGGGCACTGTAATAGAGCTATCTGTTCTCTGTACATCTGATGGCATCCGGGATCAGCCAAACTTGTTCAAGACCTGCCATTTCTAAGAAAATGAATTCTGGGCAGGATCATCCATCTAGGCTGGGATGGTGGAAGAAAGGGAATACAGGTTTCTTAATGGTGTGATTATCTGGCCATGAAAAGACATGCTTTTACAACAGAAGGTAGTTTAAGATCAGGAGAAAACTTGTGATGACTTTCCCTTTAATGTACTTCATGCATAAGCCACAGCAAAGCTGGGGTCATAGATGATGAATTATCTGGATTCTGCCTAATGGACCTTTTTTTTTTTTTTAAGTTTTATAAGTTTTGGTATTAGAACCTTCTTTTCCTCTCAGTCTTTATGACTTACTCATCCCAGTTGTTTCCTAACTGATGACAATGATCGTATGTCACCCTTCAGGCACCAAGCCACTCTGGAAATGTGGATTTCCTGGCTTCTTCTCAAGAGGAGAACAATATATTGAAAAGGCCAAATAGAGAAGATGGGGTAACAGCTCTTAACAGTATAGTCCTTAGGATATCAGTAGCAGAGAAATTATGATTGTGAATCTTGGGGTTGGCATCCCAAATAACTTTGTCGCTACAAAGTATTAACTCAGTCTCTGAACATCTCCCTCTGGGGCAGTAATGACTTGCATTAGGAGTCTTAGATAGTTCCATCAACAGCCTGATAGCCTTAACAAGCCCAGTGAACTCAATTGTTGGCATTAACACAGAAGTGCAGACAGACTACACATGATTGCCCATTAGGCTAAAAATTCCTAAAAGCAAGCAAAAAACCCCAGGTGGCTGATGCTTTTGAATAAATAATAAAGACAGACTGTGGACTGTGGTGGTCAGGCTACGGTCCAACTATTTAGTAAGTCTACAAAAAGTGGATATCATGGTACTCTTGGGGCACACAATCCCTTCTCTGGAAAATGGACATTTTGCTCTCAGGTACGCTGGAAGGATTCTGTCCTGTGGCTTTTTTTGTGGCAATAGATAAAATAAGCCCTTACTATTCATGTCTTTTTTCCTGTCTGTTGTGTAAGAATGGGTTTGCTGCCTGTACCTTGATATACAGCTTTCTTCAGTCTTGGACTCCATCCACAAATGTGTTCCCTGGGCCCAATAAATTAAATATAGGATAAACAAAGCCAGCAATGCACACATTCAGATTATGAATGAATCCTGTTCTGCAAGGAATGGAGTCCTTTCCTCAAGCTGCCAGAAGTATGTGAGTCAGTGGAAATGTAGGATCTCCCTAGGTAAGATTCTGTCCTGATACCAGGCTTTTATTTATCATTCTCAAGAGAAAGTTCATTGTGGCTAGCAATCAGTTAATGAGAAACAAATTCTCCAGATAAAAAGTGAAAAATACAATTTGGTAGGTATGTTCCTTTTTACACAACAGTTTGTGAACACGTAATTAAACAGTTATTCGACTGTGGGCTTGATTTATGGCAGACCAACTCAGGGATCTATAATCAAGTTCCAGTCTTGCCTGTTTAATTGATCGATGGGAAAGTAACTTGCTGTAATTTAATAAAACTGAAAGCTTCAAAGGTTTTCAGGTTGTTGATATTTATCTTGGGAGACTGATCATAAAATACGCAAGATGACCCTCGGTATTCACTGGATCCAAAGGTCCAAGCTGCTTTTTATGCTTGCCTTTTTTTTTCCCCATAGCACATCTAAAAGCCTTGTCTTTCTCCCTTTTTCAACACAGAGGCTTAACACTTTCAGGCCTGAAGTCTTATACGTTGTGAGCACTCAAACTGCTTTATTGTTTTTATTCCCCAAGATTCCCATAATTTTCTCCCTTTCCCCAGAAAAAATATGGCCACTAATGTCATCTTCCTGCTCTGTCCCTGTGAATCTATTACTATTACTCTTTCTTGGAATCCCCATATCCACTGATGTCCATATCACCATCCATGGAACTTTTTAATGGAAAAAATAGTAAGGAGAAAAATCATTACTGTTCTTCATTTCTTAAGATATTTGTAAACGTTAACTTAAATCCTTTGTGCAAGCATTTTATTATTGTATATGTATTATATATATATTTATATATATATAATAATATTTATATATTGTATATGTAAGTAAGGATACGACTAATGAAGAAGATATTCCATCAAAAAAGCCTCAGAGCAGAACCGTATATCCTCTGGTGACACAAGACTGTGTTTTTTAAGCGAACATAGCACAATATCATTAGGGCTTTACTGCAAAATGTTGCTGTATATTGTTCAGTTATAGATAAGGAATATAAATATTCTATCTAGAGTAGCTGAAGGACATGCTCTACTTATTCTTGCTCTTGGAGAAAGGTACAGAGAAATACATTTGCCACTGTCATTGCCTTTTGAAAGGGATTTGGTGCTGAGGTATTATTTTTACTTTGCAAATTTCCTCCTTAGAACAAATTTCATTGTTAAAAAAACATGGTGATAGAGGACAGCCCTCGTGCTGACAGCTTTCTCAAATCAGAATGGCTGAGTGTGCCTCATATATCTTGGCAGTGAGGATACCCTGCAATATATGCTAGCACTCAGTGGAAAATTAGCAGCAGCAGCATCTATGGTGGGAGGTGGTAGAAGGGGGGAGGAGCGGAAGAAGGGGATGGCATGACTAGGGAAATGCAACAACCCAATTTCCAGATGAACTTAAGAGCCTTTTTAGGGAAAGATCCAAACGAGGGTGACAAGAAAATCTCCACCGTGACAGTAGCAAGGATTAGCATTGCCTAGCAGCTATTTGTTTTGGTATTATAGAGATATAGGAATTATAGCTGGTGTGGCAAACCATGCACAGAGAGCAATTAGTGCTAAAAGATAGAAGTAACATAAATCCAAGAAAGGTGGTTTGAATCCAATCTTACTTTAGAAAGCATTCTTCCTCTAACTAGCTAAATTGAATCAGCTATTAATAATGCAGTGACCTTCTGAGAGATTCAGCCCATAGATGTGATTTACTCTTGATGTGCCCAGAAAGCAATGTTCTAAAAGGATAAGCAAAAGTTTCAGACTACAGTGTTTTTTGCTACTTTATGTACTTATGGATCCTTTACTGGAAGGGCGGAGCAGGTATATGCTGGGATCTTACCTTGAATCTCATATCAAAGTAAGCCTGGATATATGTCAGATCCTGAGAAGTAGAAAGCGCTCCAGTTTCAAATTGACCCATGTGTCTGAGTCTATTTATTAGTTGTATTTTCAGGTCTTAAGGAATTAATACTGCTTCCCCCCTACAGGGGGGGGAAAAAAAAAAGTAGTATCTGTTCCTGCTTGTATCGTGATACATGTAATAGTAGACATTGTTAGGTCCAACAAAACTCTGTTGAATAATAATCTTCTTCGCTGGGAGTATGGCTGGAAGTACATCTGAGCCTGTCAAATAGCTGCTAGCTGATACAAAGGCCAGTCCTGCTCCTCCTTCTGCCCCCAATTAAGCACTTTCCTTTTTGGGTTCCAGCACAGGCTCATCACACCGGGGTCCCGTTCAATGGTGAATTTGTTCAGGGAGCTGAGCCAACAGAAGTTAGGGTACAGTTGTGCTAGTTTAGTGTTTGGGACTGGTTCACTGCAAGTGAGAGGAAAGATAAGGAAATAATAGCATAAGGAAAATGGTGGGAGCACTTGGCTGCAGCTACGGGTTAGTCTTCCTTAGCTGCAGTATGAAACTGCATCTTAATTGCACATAAATATATATGCACATACATAGATACAAACCTACTAACAGACTTTAAGGAAACAGCTGTATCAGTAGAACTGGACGTTAGATGGACATAGCTTCTCTGCCTTTATATTTACTGACATCTGCTGTCATTTCCCTTTTGCTGTTTTCTTCCTCTTCTCCCCTGTGACTGGCACATTTCCCAGTGGTGTGACTCAAACATTAGATCAATGTCCTAAACCAACTGATCTTTGAACAGTTTGGGGGAAAAGAGGGAGTCCTGTGCCATCCACAGCAGAGGCAGCTGTTGCAGAAAGGCAGGCATTTGAAGACTCACTTTAGCCATGGCCCTGTGCAGTGGGTGTACCAGAGCAGTCCTATCATGCCTCTATTTTGCTAAAAAAGAGGCCCAGAGACTGAAATAAAATATTGGTCTCCTGACTGTCTGCATTACTTAACAGTTAGCTTGCTAGCTGGCTCTGTTTTGGACCATCCCATCTCACTTTCTAAGGCTATGTCAAAGTGTCCTTAGTCATGTGGACACATGCCTGTCTGGCTTTTATTTAGCAATATAGACATAGCTTGTGTGATTTAGAGAAAAATCTCCAGGAAAAATTGCTCTACATATCCCACAGCAGTAATTTAATCCCAGCCCTTTTAAGCAATAATCACTCTTTGTACTCCCTCTGATGAGTCAACTACTTAGTTCAGTGTGCAGGACTATGGTAAAGTAGGTCCTGCCCCTGCAGGCACAAGGTCTCATTTCTCCATCCACGAAGACGCTGGATTCTTGGGTGAGGACCCAAGTCACAGTCAAGCCCAATTTATGTATGCAGAGAAAGAGTCTGTTGCTCAGCAATTAGTTAATACTCCTGATCTTGGCATTGAAAGTACATTTACTATCAGGTCTGTGAATCTGGCTGAAGTTTGGGATCACATCATGGAGTGTGTTTCCATGCTTATTTTTCTTCAGTCAAATCAGCTACTGAAATTAAAGGAAATTTTATCTGAGTCATTGCTGAATAAACCCTCGGGTCATGTTCTGGCACCCCTGCATACTAGGTACCTCTGTGCTGGTCCAGGAATCCTACTGCAGTTAGATTAGTAATGAGGACATGACCCCAGGAAAACTAAAAACATCTCGGTCTTCGTGAGTCTTTGGAAGTGCAGTTCTCCGAGACAAAGGCACCACTAAATAGTGAAAGTGCTAAAAACTCTGAAACAGTATTAAAGTTAGTATATTGTCTCTTGTTCCTTTTGTAATCCTCCTGGATAGGATTGCATGAAGAAGCTGACTTTGGTTTAATTGAGACACAGCAGAAGGCAGTGTTCCTCTGATGTTACTTTAATTACAGCAGAAGGAAAAATAGCAATAGCAGAAAGTACTTGAGTAGTAATTTCAGCAGGTGCATCGGCAGTAATAAGAAATCTCATTCTTGCTTATCATTGTCAACAGGGGGGAAATTGTTCCTTCAGCCCTTTGCAGTGAATCACCAAGATTATCATAAATCAGTCCCTAAGTGCTATTTCAATAGCATGAATTTGGGAGACCAGCAATTTTCTGATGTACTCTCTATCTGTTAATTTAAAAATGGCTCTTTTCAGTGGATAATATGGGAAATTAACTTCCTACATCCTCCTGGTGCCACCACAGACACATTATTTGTGGGGAGCAACATCTCCCTGATATACACTGTGCAGTGATGTTCAACCACTACCTGTCACCATGAAGAGTATAATGCTAGCCATACTAATTCCTGGGGGAACAAGAAACTTGAGATGAATGTAAAGGTCAGAAGTGTTTATTAATTGTCCCGCTAAAAGGATGTTCATTTAGAATGGATAGTAATTGTAGCTGATGGATAGATATATGATAGGACAGTATTTCTTTAAGAGTCATTTGTTTATCCGTTTTCTTTAAGATGCCAAAGCACATATCCCTGGTGAGAGGGAGCTCAGACTGGTCACCAGAGCTGAGCATTAAATAACGAGGGCGTGTTCCAGGTTGGTACAGGCTTTAACAGCAAGTAAGCGCAACAAAAACACTCAAAATATCTCAGGTGGCTCTTCAGTTTCTTTTAAGAGCTGAAATTAAAATTTCAAAGGATTGATGTAATTTTCATTTTTAAGCTCTAAAAAAATGATAAATATTCTTGTGTGAGGAAAAGAAAAGCTTTGCTATCCTCAAGAGTACCCTTGCAAAGCATACAGGGTGGAAACTACTTCAGCCATACACTTACACTTCTGCATAGCATTCCCTATGTCAGAGCTGTCTAAAATATATTTGAAGAAACAATGTTATCAGTTAGAGAGCCTTTATTTTTTCAGTTTTTTAACAACTACAGTGTCTAGTAGGATCTCTAAGCACGGGATCCACTGAAATGAAAGTTTTATCAGAAGTTTTTTTCTTTTTGAGATAAAGCAGTTTCAAGGCAAAAAAAAAAAAAGAGAGCTAATTTCAATAATTCAACATGCCTATGTTCCCATCTCTTTTCTGGTGTTGAAGCTAAAAACATATTCTACAGAAAAGGTAGTGCCTTTTGTATAGGACAAGGACAGTGAGCAAGGTATTGATGTATTTCATAGAGCTGCTGATATTGCTGAAAAAGACAAACTCTTGCTCATTCAAATGAATTCCCCTTCCTCCCCTGTCCTGGTACCCAACCATTTAATTGACTTAGCTGTAGCTATTGTGAAGTATCAGTCAAAAATGTTAAAATGAGATTATTGGAAATGTTCTTTTAAATCTCTTGAATAACAGTGGGCAAAATAACCCAGGCTACGCTTTTATAACATAGCATAGTGTTAAAATTGGTTTACATGTAACTCAGATTTCTCTAACCTGTATAACTATTGTGATCTCTGCACAAAAAGCAGTGATTTATTTGTTCAGTGGTGCCTGTGGAATGGAAGTAAATATTACATACCAGGGCTGAAATGTGCAGTCCATATCACAAGAGTTCACTGGCAAAGATACCCATGAGATGGAACAGCTGTCATTTCTCTTGAAATCAAAGAGAGAAAAGATTCCTGTTGGGATGGCTGAATTTACTAAATGATTTTTCAGTCTACTTAAATAAATTAATGCTAAACTGACCTTTAAATATTGAGAAAGGCCTCATATGAACACAATGTACTAATGTAGCTGGTTTCAAATAAAATCTGACATATTTGTGTCCCTGGCTTGATGAAATTTAAGGATTGTTTAAACTCTAGCTATCTGTTTAAGCCTTTATTTGGATTGGAATACTTATTAAAAAAAAATATTTATTTTTCCCTGCCTTAAAAATTCTGTATCACAAATGCACCAAAAAAACTTAGAGGTTAATAGCAGAACTATATATATAAAGTCAGAGCAAGAGGAACACAGCAATTGCTTAGTTTGTCTCTTTCCACACTTATTTTAAAGATTGATTATTTAATGCACTAGTTCAAACTCATTAGGCGTATTAAAACTTTACATAAAATCATATGCACAGCATCTTAATGTATTAAAATAACAAGGGATTACATCTGTTTGAAATGGCTGGGGAGACATTTCCTTTATATTCTAAAATGAGTTTTTATGAAACTCCTACGTGGGAATGAGAAGTTGGGTTAATGGCTCTTTTAAGTACTCTAGTGAACCAGTTTTAAAAACTAGTGCTTACTTTGCAATCACCTCTGCATAGCACAGCTTGCATTTTCATGCAACACTTTCCTGTGTCATGTTGTGTAAGCCATTGGATTTTTCACTTTTTCTCCAAAAAATGTTTTGTGTGACTTGGATATTAGACACCTTTGGCAATAGGAAGAGAATAGTATTTCCCTACAGCACGAGAAATTCAAACACAAATGCCTTTATTTTATAGTGTATATTAATTTGAGATGATGCATTGATTAAAAGGATTTGCATCAATGGGGAATGGAGTCTGTCACCTATAGGCAGAAGCTGGGAGGTTAAGTTCAAGTAAGCATTTACAGATTTTGATGTTTCTACTTTGCTAGCTACTTACACGCTTTCTGCTCTGCCAAAAATGGAATAGATGCTGAGCTTTTATGTACAATTGGAGCAACTGTCCTTGAAAATCCACAAAAAACACCCACCACTCTTCCTCCAAATTAGACAATTCTGAAACATATGGGGAAACAGAAACAGTAACCTAACTTTTCTATAATTTTTTTTTTTTAAAGCGATTTCTTCGTGAATGTGGGTGAGAATTACAGAGAACAAAAAACTTTTGGTTTTTTTTTCTCCAGAACACATAGCTTCTGGAAATAACTTGTACAAAGTTTCTGCAGGCTGACTTCCCAATGTGTCTTGATTGCAATACTCAGGAACCTTCTCATGATCTTCATCCCTGTTTGGTCATTCCTTTTGTTTCTACATAACAGCATGGGGTCCCATAATTGAGATGGGGTTTGTTCTGTTGTTGTATGGTGATAGACAAGCTTCCCTAGTGTCACACAGAAATAGGACAGTGACTGGGGTGCCATCATGGGAGAGGTGGGTCTGAATGTCTTTGGCAGATAAATATCTGCCTAGAGTCTAAGAACCAAGTGCCTTGGTATTTTCTAAAAATAGATCCGAGCTTGATTTTTAAAGTAGTTGTAAGCTCTGGAGAAGATGTAAGTATGTTACTACCAGGTGGCTGTTCTGGACCTTGTTTGAGCTCGCTCTTTTTCTGCATGCCCTATGTATTGAGGTACCTAACATGGGGTCTAGATTCTGCTTAAGTCCTCGTTTGGATGGAGCCTCAACTGCCTGTCTTGGCACAGTGTGCCTAGGACCTAGTAACTGTGCACACGCCAACAACAGGAATAATGAGGGACAGGCTGGACCATGACAGAATCATAGAATCATAGAATCATTAAGGTTGGAAAAGACCTCTAAGATCATCGAGTCCAACCGTCAACCCAACACCACCATGCCCACTAAACCATGTCCCTAAGCGCCTCATCTACATGTCTTTTAAATACCTCCAGGGATGGTGACTCCAACCACTTCCCTGGGCAGCCTGGTCCAATGTTTAACCACTCTTTCAGTAAAGAAATTTTCCCTCACGTCCAATCTAAACCTCCCCTGGTGCAACTTGAGGCCATTTCCTCTCGTCCTATCGCTAGTTACTTGGGAGAAGAGACCGACACCCACCTCGCTACAACCTCCTTTCAGGGAGTTGTAGAGAGCGATGAGGTCTCCCCTCAGCCTCCTTTTCTCCAGGCTAAACAACCCCAGTTCCCTCAGCCACTCCTCATAAGGCTTGTTCTCCAGACCCCTCACCAGCCTCGTTGCCCTTCTCTGGACACGCTCCAGCACCTCAATGTCCTTCTTGTAATGAGGGGCCCAAAACTGAACACAGTAGTCGCGGTGTGGCCTCACCAGTGCCGAGTACAGGGGCACGATCACTTCCCTGCTCCTGCTGGCCACACTATTTCGGATACAGGCCAGGATGCCATTGGCCTTCTTGGCCGCCTGGGCACACTGCCGGCTCACGTTCAGTCGTCTGTCAACCAGCACCCCCAGGTCCTTTTCCGACAGGCAGCTTTCCAGCCACTCTTCCCCAAGCCTGTAGCGCTGCATGGGGTTGTTGTGGCCAAAGTGCAGGACCCGGCACTTGGCCTTGTTGAACCTCATACAGTTGGCCTGGGCCCATCCATCCAGCCTGTCCAGGTCCCTCTGCAGAGCCTTCCTACCCTTGAGCAGATCAATGCTCCTGCCCAACTTGGTGTCGTCTGCAAACTTACTGAGGGTACACTCAATCCCCTCATCCAGATCATCAATAAAGATATTAAACAAGACTGGCCCCAAAACTGAGCCCTGTGGAACACCGCTCATGCCTGGCCGCCAACTGGATGTAACTCCATTCACCACAACTCTCTGGGTCCGGCCATCCAGCCATTTTTTTACCCAGCGAAGAGTACACCTGTCTAAGCCATGAGCCGCCAGCTTCTCTAGGAGAATGCTGTGGGAGACGGTGTCAAAGGCCTTACTGAAGTCCAGGTAGACCACATCCACAGCCTTTCCCTCGTCCACTAGGCGGGTCACCTGGTCATAGAAGGAGATCAGGTTGGTCAAGCAGGACCTGCCTTTCATGAATCCTTGCTGGCTGGGCCTGATCCCCTGGTAACGGGGGAGGTAACAGACAGGTCTGTTTTCCTCCCGGGTGCCATATCTGAGGTGACAACTGCTCATGCAGAGGGGGAGTTTGCTCTCCAGAATACTACTCCTCTGGCCTTAAAGAACGTGCATTGAGTTTAATTGATTTCTTGAGTTTGTCAATATGTTTTCCCTTTCCTGATAGGAATAAAGAGACTCTAGCTGGCTGAAGGAAGAATTTCTAATAGGTATATCCCTTTAAAATGAATCACCATTGGTAAAGCTCTGATGATGAAATACACAATTCTGTTCAATATATGTAAGCCAATTCTCACCAATTTAGCGTTGTTTAAATGGGAATTATGTCCTTCTGCCTCCAGGCAGACCTGTAAAATCAAATGGTACAATTAAAGCAACAGGACACGTTCACTGGTTGGTTGCAATCAAGATAAGGCTTGGAAACTATGGTGGTTTTTAATTTGTAAAGTCTATGGATTCCTCCCCTAAGGGTCTGAGAAATGGAACCACGAAAAGTATTTTGTTAGTGGGCTTAAATTCACTATATATCTCCACTGGGAGGTTTTTAGAGGTCTGCAAATTGAAAAAGGTTGAAACCAAACTGCATTAGGTAATTATATAAGAGGAGGGACAGAAGGATGATAAAAACATGTATTTCAAAGCTTTATTTGGAAATCTGGGCCCTTTATTAGAAACATAAAAGTGTACAAGTCAGAAAGACAATCACTGTGTTTTCATAGGTATCAGAAGAACTAGTGGTCCAGTCTGCACTTGTTAAATGAAACAGAGAATGCCTAGAGAGGGCCAAAGGCTTGCCTGGCAGGTAAGGGAGGTAGAGGAAGGGAGAGGAAGGCTGGCCACTGGCTGACTACTGGTGTCAGCCTACCTACGAACAACCTGAATACTGCTGAGATTTAATTGTATTGTAATTGCTGTATAATTAATTCATTTAAACCTTGGAGAAGTGCCTTTGTCATTTTAAATCTAAATAAATCCCTTCATCCATTAGGGGAAAATGCAGTATTTTGGGGTGTGTGCATTTTTTGAAAGCTTGGGCACTTAACTGAATCTCCAGGTGGACAGCTTTCATGCCACAGTTTGGTATCAAAAGCAAAACCCTTTAACTGGCAGCAGCACTGCCCTGGATGTGCCTTTTCTGCATCACCAATGCAGCTTCTGCTGGGCAGAGCATGACTCAGCCTTCAGCAGTCCCTCTCCTGGCCGAGTGTGTGAACAACTACTCCTTGAGCTCCAGGAGACACTTCCTTTATTTTATCCTGATACTTAATTGCTTTTTGCTGCAGAAAGGCATATATTCTAGCTCCAAGCTTTATGAACGCCCTACTACATTTATCGCTGCATTTTCTGATTTAAAATAAGGGTGTTGTGTTTTATAAAATCAGAGAATAACATTTTGCACAAACTTTTCTGTATTTCTGGTACTTAATTGTGGATAAGGAACTGGAAGTGAGTTGATAGTGGTTGCAAGCTGCTCTGTTAACTGCATCCCATATAAATAACAGCCCAAAGTCATTGCAAACTGTTCTCTGTTTTTAGTCTTACCTATTTATCTTATTTTAACTAATCAAGGTTGAAAAGAAGGCTCTAGATTTAACATTGGGGAATACATCCCCTTGTAAAAAAGTAAGAGAGTGAGGATTCCTGACCATTGAGAATGGCTTTCTCAGATGATCACATTATAGGAAATCTGTAAATGTTAAATCCAGCTTTAATATAGCAAAACAATGGTATCCAGCCCAGCTAGTAAAGAAGTTTTTTCAATGGAGTAAATACTTCTGTCCCTCTTCCACCTCTGTAAAACTGATTTCTGCTAAAAAGCATTTGTGTTCTACATTTTCTTGTTTCAATGACATACAACTCTATGTCCAGGTATCTCTGAACCTCCGGTTTCTACTTTTAGCCTTAGATATCAAAGTTCCTAATTGAATTCGTGAGATAATTTTCTTTCCTTATTATGGTCTTCCATTAACCTTTCTAATTTCTCTGAGATTTATTATCTATTCTTTGCTTGCCAGTGGCTGGAATATATTTGCCTTTTGCTCTTGAAAGATCTGGGTATGGTAAGAGGGGTATGGATTCTAATCACATTAATTCTTAAATGACTTTGCTAACCTTTCTCATTAATTTTTTACTTTCTTGATCCCTTTTGGGATGGAGATGAACAATGCATATCTGCTTAATCAAAATCAGGCCTAATCAATCACAGTTTTGTAGTGTGTATATATGTATAAAAATATATATGAAAAAATCATGGCTCACTGATGGAGAAAGAAATTTGAGTGAGTAGCATTTAAAACAAATTACAGTGATGTTGTAGGACCAGTAATTCTTACTATACAGTAGAATTATAGTAAGATGCTATATTATTAAAAATATTTTAAAAAATACATTGGCACTTTCATAAAAATACCCTCCCATTTGCCAGAAAATCTCCACACTTGATCTTCACCCATGCACACATTTTCATGAAACTTGAGAAACCCCACTTACTTCTTATTTATGTAAGCACTTATTTTACCCTTCTGAGGCATTCAGAATGTATATTTTTAGAAAATATACAACTGTGATGAATTCATATTCAGCATTAAGGGAAAAATCCTAAGCTTATTAAACAAGGGAATGAGCTGTACTGTGTTCCCTGTGTCTTTTGGAAGAAGGTAGTTTGTCTCAACCAGCTAACAAATCTTAAAAAAAAATCACTCTACATTTAAAAACTCTAGAGTAGATATGGTAAACATTTAGCATAATAAAAATGCTTACCCAACATATTTTAATATTATATCTTTTCCTTAACAAAACCAGCTGACAGAGTGAGGTTGCTTGGAAAAGAGCAGGTTTCATGTGTATGTAGGAGATGGAATCAATATACATTATTTGTTCTACTAAAATACAATTGTCTGCCAAGACAGCTCTGTCCGAGAACTGGACAGAGGTGGTATTTAAATACCTGTGCAATAGAAATTATCATTGTTGGCAGACTGATATTCATCAGAAGTATCTGTATCTTATCTTATGATAAAATGTGCTCCTCAGTTTTGTTCTGTGTTTATTATAAAGTTATAGCTATCATTAATTAGCATTTATCTTTCATCTATCACTAAGCAATAGTGCTGAAACATGCAAGATGTATAGAGGGAAAACATTTTACTCTGTTGCTGCCTAAAGCTTTCCCAGTCAATGCTCTCTTTCAGTAGACCATGTTGTTGAAGATCATGAAAGAGGGGTTTCCAGTAATACTTTCAAAGTTTAAATGAAAAATGAGAAACGTCCTAAAATAGCAAACATCCAGGTAAGGGAGATCTCTGTTCAAACTGCTGCTGCACTCCCTTTTGCTTACCAACTGTTGTGTTTGTCCCTCTCACAGTCTCCTGTTGCAGCTGCTCCACTTTGCTAGAAACCCTCTAATTTCTTGGCTACATCTACTCAGGACCTGTGGATACCCACTCCTTTTGTCCTCCAACGGCAATGTCTCTTTTTCACTTTCGTGTTTTCTAGAGACATTTTATCACAGCTTCGTTTCCCTCTTTGCCCCTCTTTCTTCAGCCTTCATTATAGTAGGCACAACAAGTCAAGTCTTGACTTTCTTCTGCAATACAAGTAGCCCTGCCGTTTCAGTGGCCCTTTTGGACACATGTTCCAAGTCTTAATTCCTCCTTCCCAAACACCAGTTTAAAAACTGATTCTTATTATTCCTGACAGAGTCACCCAAGCATATTATACAGAGGTACTAAAGCTTTATTTCTCCTAAGAAAACTTTCTGGTGTGTCCTAGGATCACATTTGCTTTACAGTGCCACTGTCCATCAGTGAGTCAGAACAATTTTTCTTCTCTGTTTCTGATTAATGAACACTGAATTTAGCAACACTATAAAAGGAGCTACTTACAGACATGGGGCACGCTGTACACTGAAGACCCTGCCACAGTGGAGCAGCCCCCAGGCACACCACCTAAGGGGAACTCAGCATACCCGGACCCCTGCACATGTTCCTTCGACAATCGCACTGTATCCATGGCCCTATTCATAGTGCAGTAGTAGTGGTCGCTATCTCCCGAGTAGACTTTGAGGATCTTAAGGAATCTTGCCCTTCTACGAATACAATGAGAGCTCTTCCTTTCTCTTTCCTATCACTTTGTACACACAGATTTATTCTTATTCCTCTCGCCTTTGATGTTTCATGCCTTCTGAAAAGAATATAGTCATTCACAAGGTCTTAACTACTCAAGGCCATAAGTGCTGCATTTTAAACTGTTACCCTTGAAGTCTTTGAACTACCTCCAATTCAACATTAATTTTCCTGGGTTACTCGCCCTGAGTTAATTAGTTCTCTGTACTGTCTGCCCACATCTTTGATTTGTTTTAGAGGTTTCCTTACTTGCACAGAAAAAGATTTCTTCTTTCTGCATGTGAGTGAAGTGAAATAATGGTCTTCAGTATTCTGCAAGATTATTAATTCAGGAAGTTGAAAATCATATTGTCATTCTCTGTGGGGAAACCTATTATTATATCACCATTAAGTACTGATTAAATATACATTGTCCTTGTATAAATATATTATGCTAATAGTCCTTCCATGATCTTATAATACTTCAGTATTATTCCAAAACCAATAGATGTAGAAAATCCCATTTTTTTGAATTGATAATTTAGTAATTTTCCTCTACATAGTCCATCAGGTAACAGGCATAGGAGAGAGATTGTGGAGCATAGGCCAAACTTTGGATTCACAGTAGGTTTCATAAAAACTGTATGAGCATCATAAAGTTTTTAGGAGGACTCATCTTGATACAGCCAGTATAGAGTAATCTGCAGACAAACTTGAATTAATAGCACTAAAACCATGGCAAGCTGAAGTCACCTCCCATCATGTGTTCACCCTGCCATCTCAAAAGTGCCAATATTATTGAGCAAGTTTTGTAACTCATACTGCCAAATTCTACACTGTTAACAGAATCTGAGCTACTTCAAAACTTCCTCACATTTCTCTGTACCTCCCAAATAACTGCAGTATAGGGATGCTCTCACTCAAGCATAATTTCATTCAAATATGGCACAGGTATTTGGGTGAAATAATGTGATAGTCCCTGCCATTCTTCTGTGAAAGATATCCAAAGCACTCACCTTCAGCTCAGTCTCTGAAGTGATAAGAGTCTTGGAAAGAATTATGGGCCCTGTGGAAGTCAAGAGTGATTTCAATGTGACTGGGTTTTTCACACTACAGCTTGGTTTGCCGGATGACTGGAATGCAGTGATACATAAGAATTTGAGGAGATGTAGTAACAATGTGCAATTGGATGCATGTGATTAAGATTAATATTTTTAAAAGAGAAAGAAGTGTTGTGCATTTATGAGAGAGTTGAAGTAAAAAAAATATAAAGCCATTAAAAATTGCAAGCACGCAGATATTATTTAAATAATGTGTGGGAATAGTATCCAGGATCAACTTACATTTACTCTTTCATTTTCAGCCAAATAAAAGCATATTGTGTCATTTGAGGAGAGTTACATGGCTTTACAAGTACTGTTCATGCCTTTTGAGACATATGTTTTCAGCATTGTTGGTGTATTAGTGAAATACATGCTTCATTGCAAGAATATTTTTTCAGTTTCTTTTAAGTGATGGAACATCAAAGGCTCATTTTCCATTTAAAATAACATACACAAAACAAAATGAAAAGTATTGAATAACACTTAACTTTGAAATATTCATTTTTCCAAAGTATTTATGATGTAACAGAGAAGCAACTTGAAGCCTGTGATTTCTTTCTTAAGATGGAACAGGCTGGTAGAAAATGCAGGAGGCTGAGAAGAAAATCACCCTGAAGAAGGAAGGCAGATGGGTAAGAGAGATATATTTAAAGAAAAAATTCTTTGTGGTCTCTTTGGATAGCTCAATCCAGTTGAGTTTTGTTTTGGGCTTTTTTTGTTTGTGGGTTTTTTTTTTTTTATACAGGATAGGAATGCATTTGAGGAAACACTGTGTTTATACCTGAATTAAAGATAGACCTGCTGCTGTGCAGAAAAAATGAATTTAATATCCCACATTTCCTGAATATGCTCGTGAGGGCCTGGATTAAGCAACACAAAACCAGGGAAGCAAGCTGTTCTCTGCAATCCAAACTACTCCAGTGAAAATATATGAAAGCTACAAGTGTGCCAAATTGGGCTGCAGGTACATCTCTAACAGAGTTGTATAAACAGTGCACAAAGACTACTCAATTTTTTGCATGTAGGCTGTTGGTGGTTTTTTGGCAGACTGGTCTCTTAGTTGAATGCTTATTATAATGTAGTCTTTAGGCTCAGAGCAATAGAAAGGTCCTTATGCAAACAGAGCCCCCTGCTAGTCCTTTAAAATTTCAAAAATTAAGTAAGACTCCACTCAGCTACAATTTTTTCCTTGAAGAGGAACTGTGATTGGGAATCGTAACAGACATCTACACTTCTCTGTGGAAGTAATCCTGCTGGGCAAATACATAATTCAAAAAATCCACAAATAGTCAAGGATATGACCATATGAGGTTCCTGTTATACCATTGCCTGTAATAAATGGGAAGCAAACGAGAGGAGTGGGAATTCTGTGAAGAGTGTGGAGTTGAAAGTTGGAGTTACGTGGCCTGACAAATTAGATAAAAAAAGAATTTTTTTCTCTGTGTCTCTCCAGTCTCTTGCACCCCAGATCACTGCCCCTCTGCCTCTGGTGTTTGTGAGAACAGATTCAGGCTTTTAGGGAGAGCCATCTCTGGGGAGGATCTTGCTCTGGCTAATGGGCGTGTTTGTGACTTCTGGCCATGCTCATGCCTGCTTTTTGATACAGCGGCAATTGGGGGTTAGCTAAAAGCTTCCTTCATGAGAAACAGAACTGCATTCCCCAGAAAGGGGAGGAAGGAGCAGCTGGAGCCACCCCTGTGACCCCACAGCATCCCTCAGGGCTTCTCAGCAAAAAAAAGGGACTTGCAATGTACCATATCAAGCCTCTGAAGCCAGATGGTGCAGTGAGAAAATTGCGCGGGGGGTCATCAGGGAAGAGAGGAGAACCTGTCACCATGTTCCCAAAATGTGGCATGCAACTTTGTCCACCCAGTAGATTGGCCGGGCCAAGGTGAGGACCTGTCCAGATTCTCAGACAGTAGGGACCATCAGCAAGAGCTCTGAGCACAAAGCCAGGTACCACAGAATCAATTAGAAAGGACATAACAAGTTCTCTCTTCTCAAATAATCTTGGTGATGGCTAATAAACCCTTGCCCTGGGCACCCCTTTTGGTGTGGCAGATTTGAATAGCACTGTCCCGAGCTTTTGGGTAACACAGCACTTACTTTGTAGACAGCAGCATAATATTTTGCTAGCAGCCGCTCAGTTGCTCTCTCGTGTCAAGCAGCTGCTACCCAGATGCTCGCAGGTACAATACCGTGTTGACACAAACTATCTGCCATTGCAACTATTTATACATTCGCACTCTGTTAGTGAGATATGAGGGCAGCTCTGTTTTTCCTTAAAAATCCCTTTGCACTTACAAGCGGCTTTGACTCAGTGTTGTGGAAATGAATATTAAAATGCAGCCTAGTTTTCTCCCCCTTTAGAGCATGGACGGCTTCTGCAGACTCACATGCGAAAGAGAAAGCATGCTTTGGACTCCCTTAGTGAATCACCTCTATTTCACCAGTGATTCATTGCTTGAAAGGAGAGGAAAGCAAAACAGGCCTGTTTACACCAAGTGTCATCCATTTATCTGTTTATTTATTTATTTTAGCCCAGAGCATTCTCAAAGCAATGGAATGCGGCTGGACTGACAGCTGCTGAAGTCTGGTCCTTTTTCTTGGGCCCTGGGCTGTGCTTGGCACCTGCATATATGGGAGTGAGTAAAGATGAGATGGAGAACCTTCATTCACGTAAAGTTCTCTTGCACTGAAGCATGGAAGAGTGGGGGAAAGATTCATACTGCCAGCTTAGGTGCGTGCTAGGAGCATTCTGGATTTGTGCATCCTTGGGTACTTCAGCCTGCTCCAGCAGGGCTGGCTGAGAATCCATCTAACTAGGTCCTCGGAAGCTGGGGTGGTTCTCATCTGCCCAGCTAGGGGCTTCCTGATCTCTCTATCTGTTGGTGCAGCAAGGGGCAATTCAGGAAACTGCAATACATGGAGCAGGTACTGAAATCTAGCAGTTTGTTTATGCAAATGTCTTTACTATGATTTTTCATCCTGCATAATATGTCATCTGCAGCGTGCAGAAAAGCTAAATTCTTCTTTTAAATGTATAAAAATACTATAATGGCAATTACTTAACCCAGATATGTTTATAAATAGCTCAGTGTTTTTGCAAAATGTGAGCAAACTGTCACAGGCTACAGCTACATCCATAAGCAATTATGTGGTTTATGTTTTTTTCTAACAAACATGGGACATAGCACAACACTCTTCCTCTTAAATCTTGCTATCTAGACTCCATAGACAAAGAAGCTACATTTGTGTCGACTCTGTGAGAGGCAATATGATTTTTTTGTTGTTCTTGTTGAATCTAGGCAAGACATTTCATGTTAGAACTGTCTTTGGATTATTTGTTGTTAGTGATAGAAGAACACCTTCGCGTGTGTTTTAGCTAACATTAGTCACAGACAGGAGGAAACTCTTTGAAGTCCCAGGAGGCAGAATCATTTTTAAAATGCAGATTTTTTGCCACCCAAGATAAGGTAATCTTGGATCAGCAACAAAAGCTTTCCTGAATAGGAGCAGTTATTGGACAGACTGCTAAATGAATTCTGGCCATTCTTTTAAGCAGCACTGAAATTAGGGCAGGGGCTGAAATTTTTTATCAGTACTTCAGAAAAGCATCCTTTTTTTTTTTTTTAAATTCAACATTTCAATGCCCTTTTAGTAGAAATAAAAAAAACCCCGTGATTTTTTCTGCTCAAAATCTGTCACTGCCAGAATTGCCAATTCCAGCAGTTTTCAGGCAATCTGAAGGTCTGTATTGGGCTTTTTGTTTTAGAGTGACTTGTGCTTGTTCACAAAAGACAGTACCTTTTAAACCAGTTTGTCTGGAAAACTCATCTCTCAGAAATCCCTTTGTTTGTCATGCTATATTCCATTTAACTTTCTGCTTGCTTTTACTACTCTTTCATGCTACTGACTCTCCAAAAGCAGAATTTAACTAATTAATTAAATATTTTAGACATAGAAATGTCACTGCTCAGTTGCATCATCTGCCTACAGACTGCATTGTGGTGGGGAAAAAGGACGTGCAGAAGCACATCCTTTCAAAAGCTGTCTGAGGCCTTGAGGCTTAGGCAAGTCCATTGGTCATTGATAAATTCGTGTGCGTTGAACATCATTTATGATGGCCAATATTAGCTAGTGAAGAGGGGAGATGAGGCCTTTGCAGAAACAAAGACAGCCATTGACAAATGATTCCTGGTATTTCCAGACTGCAAAGTCACCACATGGCAATTTCATGAGCAACACAAGGTGGCAGAAGTCTAGTGTCTCTCCTTTCTTTGTATTCCTGGAAAAAAGGTTGATCATAACAGGCCCTATGTCTGTAAAATTTTCTCTGAATATCAATCTCATTGTAGCAATAGAAGAGCATTTGTCTTTGAACTTCAAAATATATTCAAACAAAATGAACCTCAAAGTAGTTCCATGTTGTCATGTTGATTTTTAGAAATGATAAATATTTCTATCCCCCTAATAAACAAGCTCTACTTGCCCCAAGATGGACACCTGGAACATGAAACATCACAAATCTGTGTTGCTTTACATGGAAAACATCTTCAGAGCCCAAGGAATACTTGAGTGAACAGCTGAAAGACAAAATAGACTGTATTTGTACAAGTAACACAAATGTAAAGACATATATGAAATTATTTAACATCTAAATGTTTTCTGCATTCCATCTTGTCTACCCAGAGGAAAGGTCTTGTTCTGCTGGAAACTTACTTTCAGCCTGCTGTGATACGTGAGCTCCTCACAGATGTGAAAAGAAAACAGGAATTTGCAGCTGAAGAAAACTGTCGCTCTTTATAAAAGCAGATCTCCCCTTTCTCTCACTCACACCAAGTTATGAGCCAGTTCTATTTATCCGAGCTTTCCCACCCCAGCTGGTGCATGTGTTGCATTGCCCTCTGCTGCTTGCCTTACAGTGGTCCCATCAAGGAAGACCTACTCTAAAAGGATGATGCAAGTCTCACTACTCCTGATAGATACCAATTTAGATGACAAAGTTACTCCATCCTTCAGGCAGAATAAATTACTCAAAACCAATACCTCCAATGTGTAGCCATTAGGGAGGTGGCAGTAAGCATTTTCTGTCATGGACATTATCAAGTAATGCCAAACCGAGATGCTCTCCACTCATTCTTTCTGTAGATCTCTGCAGTATTTGGAGAAGACTAAAAATCCTGATGTGGATTTTAAGGTTCAAATTTGGGGGAAGTATAGTCCTGGGAAAGAAAAAAACACTCATCAATACGTAAGATGGGAAAGCTCATATCAATTTCCTGTTCTGCTGAACTTCCCACTGCACTTCAGAAAGTGACTTAAGGCTGATTACACGCAGTTGAAATAAAGCTGGCACTGGCCATTTACTTCTGCTCTTCAGTCAGGAAGTCTGTATGATAGAGCTTTTGAATGAGCACGACTCTTCCCAATCCTGTAGTGTCACAGTTAGATGGAAAACCCTAAAGATTAAAAGTTGCTCAGGCACTTATAACAGTGGGTACCACATAAGGCCATAAGATTTTTCTTGCTTCCTTGTTTATCATACTAGCATCTACTGTTGAACGGTGCATTTCAAAATAATTTCACTTCTCTGAGGGATTTGGGGCGCTATCTTGCAAAAAGTCAGTGGCTATAGGGGTTTTGGAGACCTGAGTCCTTTATTCTCACAGAAATCTTATTTCCATCATCAATTCAATGGGGCATAATGCGGAGCTGCTCCTGAAAGGAGCCAGCTTGTCCTTTCATTTTGCTCGGATTAACATTCATGTAGCTGCATGATGAACCAGTCTAGGGACTGACTTGGTCAAAAACTAATTCCGCCTTCAATTTCTTATTTTGTCATTATTCACATAAATCATAACATAACATAACATAACATACATGTTTAAACTTACATAGGCATTGTATCTTGGTTATGTATCTCAAACACTTGCATTTATATGTGAATGGTTACCTATTTAATTCTTATAAATCTAAACTTTAAAAGGATAAATAAGATAGTCTTTCCAATAATTAATACCATATTGATTGAGATGTTTTATGCCTTTTTAGAGTTTAAAGCATTTATAAAAAGCATACTTTATAGTAAAAACAAGGCCACTGCTATATCACATATAAAAATTTCTGAAATATCACTTCAGTTTTCACATATATGCATCACTTTACTGAACCCCAATGATTATTGTTTTTATTCTTACGGCTAAGAGTGTTGCTGGCCTAGATATAAGGGTGAGGATTATTCTCAAGCAGCACAAAGTATATGATGATTACTTCAATCTGCCAAAATTTTTGTCTGGAACTAGTATACTGCAGAAGGTACCCCAGATCAGCACACTGTGTTAAGTTCTGTTTGGTATTACTTGATAATGTCCATGACAGAAAATGTTTACTGCCACCTCCCTAATGGCTACAAATTGGAGGTATTGTTTCTGAGTAATTTATTCTGCCTAAAGGACGGAGCAATTTTGTCATCTATATTATTTTTTTAAGCAAAATGGTAAAGGGACCATTCGATTTAGTCTTTTGCAATACAGAGAATGACTTGCCTGGGCTTAACCTCTCCTGTGATTCTGTTACCTCTACACTGGAAAGAGTGCTTACAAAATGTCACATACCTGCCCTGCTATTCAATTTGTCCTCACAGAGGAAGTCTTTCCAATCTCACAAAGGTACTGTGAAACACCATTTATCAGTGTGTACAGAGCTTTGAGATCCTTGGCAAGGGGGAATAATGGGATTGTAAGGTCCTTTTTTTAAGATATTTTTAAATATCAAAATAGGGATTGAATTCTAGTTATATATTTCAGCAAATATAGCAGAAAAGAAATAAAACCTTTTAAGTAAAATAATTTGTTTATACTTTGAAAATAACAATTTGTAGACCTGCTGCCTTCCAGTGGACTGTTTCAAGTCCTATTCAAACCAATGGCTTGACTCCCTACCTCTTAGGGCACTTGCATCAGGACTCAGGAGAGTCTCACAAACCCAGCTGATGTGTTGTGCCCATGACTCAGAGCTAACGGAAATTCAATAATGAATGACAGCATTCAATACCACTCTGCAAATAACGCAGAAAGGAAGAGAGAGTTCCCTGTTGACTATGGACCTGAGGGGGCTCAAGTGCGCTGTTTCTAACCAGCAAGAGCTACCACATCTAGCGTTTGTGAGCCGTGCATGCATGTAACCCAACAAAACAGTAAAACCCCAGCAATGCCACACTTTTCTCCTCAAATGCCTTCCAGTTCATCAGCAGCGTGGGTTATAAGGGTGTGGGACTATCACAAAGAACCTTCTCTCTGGTAGTAATTATACTGCCTCTGATGTCTCACACACTGCCTCAGTAATCTGTCCCTGTACTCAGCTTCCCTGTGATTTGGGATGCCCCACAGGGCTGTCCAACTTGTCTGAGAATGGCAATGAGGAGTTATGTTCAAGTTTCTGATACTTTTAAGGTACGTGGTTTATCTGAAGTGGGACTTCAATGCATGAAGCTATGGTAGATCTCAGAGAACATCACAGGTAATAATTGTGATTAGAGCCTAAAACCGAGCACATTTTTCTGGGGGAAGGCTTTGGGCACAAGCTCGTTATAAATACGTATCTACCTCATGTGGCTTTTGAAGAATGACAATATGCTATCACAGCAACAAGAAGCCACCGTGACTGCTTTCCTTAACAAATGTGTTTTTCTATGTTTTGATGCAACTCACATACAAAGATTAGATTCTAGTTTCAGTATTATGGTTACGTGTCTTTTGGGAAGGAACGCTGCGAACACCTGTGGAAAAAAATTGTTCGGCTTATATTATGCAATGGACTTCACGTAAGAATAAATCACGAAGGCTCTCCACTTTTAATGATTTTTTTTCCTGCATATTGATGTTTGTGAAATCACCCTTTTTAGGACAAGTAGTTAAAACTAGTTTTCTCTACTGTGAGGGTTTCTCTACTGATCCTGCCTTTAGTATCATTTGTTAACTCCTAATACTTGGGGACTTACAGGCAGATCCAAAGAAGACTAGATTGACCATAGATGCTCAACTGATCAGACAATGGAGAATTGTGAGCAGAGCACATTTTCACATCTGGTACAAGATGAAGGCCTTGTACCTTAGACATGGCCAGGGTTAGATGGCTGCTGAATGAGTGTTCCTCGGATTTCAGTTTTTGCACTTGTGTCCTTATCTTTGTAATTTCCCACAGTTTGGGCTGTCATTTTACTGGTTATTTAAAAACAAAGAAATACAGCTTGTTCCCTCTCTCTTCCCAGTCTTACTGCAAGTTATTAAATATCTAAGTGGAAAGAAACAGATTGTCTTGACAGCCCAAGCACTTTTCTTCCTTCTTTTGTCTCTCATGCTCTGCTGTGGAGTCATTAAGCCACTAGAGGAGAAGGAAAGTAAGGGGACCTCCAGCTGCAAGCGGCAGCACTTAGGAAGCGGGAAACAAAGGAAAAACAGCAGAAAGGAAAGTAGAAAAAAAGAATCCCCCAATTTTTGTAGTTGATTCTATAGCTAACTGAATAAAATAATTTTTGGGGTTTTTTTTTTTCCTTCTTTTTTTCCCACCATGTCTGTGCATGCAACTTCACATGTTCATTTTTGAACTGGTAATGATTCAGAAGCAAACTTCAGCAAAACAACTTCAGCCAAAATGCAATAAGCAGGTAGGCCAGTGATGTTAAGAGGATAATTGAGAGCTGTGTTTTCTGCAATTAACAGATTGAAAGGAAAGAAGATGGATGGAGATTGGTTTTAAAAAAAAAAGCTGCAATGTTATGGCTGGTGTTATTTAATTATTTCCGAGTTAACAATGCAAAATGAGGGTACTCTAAATATAAACCCTTATCTTTAATTGTCAAGCCTGTCCTGATCTACTTCCGCTGGAAAACCTAAAATCAATGGGAATGAATCCTAGCAGCGGTCCAGTTACTACCAAAGAAGGACTGGGTGTAAGAAAGGAGGGCAACGTGCTTTAAAAGACAATGCAACAGAAAGTAATGCAATCTGAGCAAAAAAAGGACGGTTTGTTTTCTTGGCTGCCTGCATCCTGAGCTCACTTTAAATGACAGACTTCTCTTCTCTCTGCATTTCAATTAGCCTGTGCCAATGGGCAAGTGGGGAAAGGAATATTAATGAGACAGCCTCAGAGCGAGGGTGGGAGCCGGGTACCGGCGATCACCCCCGCGGCAGACCGAAAAGGGCGCAGGGTGGTGGGTTGGGTTATGCCCCGTCAAACACGTACTTAACAAGAGGTGACTAAAAGGTTGAGAAGGGCCACGGGAAACCTGGTTTCTCGTTCTGGGGATCGCTTTTCATGCTGCTTATCGTTCGCGCACAGGCGAAGTTACCGCGCCCGCCCGCTCCGCGAGGGCTGTAAGGCCACGGAAGCCCCTCTGGCCGGAGCCGCCGTTCAGCAGGGTGACTTGCATCTTCCCTGCCCCCCGCGCCGGCCCGGGGGCAGCGGGCACGGCGCCGCGACACCCCCCCCCCCGCCGCGCCGCCCCCGCGCACCCCGCCGCGCCGCGCCCCGCGGGGCAGCCCCGCGCCCGCGGAGCCGCCGCCACCCGCGCGCGCCGGCACGCGCGCCGCCCCCCCGCCCCGGCCGCCTCCGCGCACCGGCACGCGCGCTGCCCGCCGCCCCCCGCGCGCCCAGGCACGCGCGCGCGCCCGCCCGCCGCTCGGGAGCCGCTCCGTGCTGGCCGCGCTCGCCGCCGCCTCCTGCCCCGCTCGCCGTCGGCGGCCTCCCTCCCCCCCTCCCCGCCCCGGCCGCCCGCCCGCTGCTCCCAGGTAGGGTCCCCGGGGGTCCCCGCCCGCCGCGGGCAGCGCGGGCCGGCGGCGTCGCCCCCGGCGGCCGCGGCGTGGTCCCCCGCGGCCGCGGGCAGCGCCTGCCCGTGGCAGGGCTCTGCTGCGGTCCGCAACTTGTCGCCCTGCGGGGGCTACCCCCCGCCGCCGCCCCGCGCCCCCCGCGGCGGCGGCCGCTGCCGGTGTTCTGCCGAGCAGCCGTCAAACGCGTTGGGCGCTCGGCGGCGGCTGGGGGCGGCTCGCCCGCGGTCCCCGCACCGAGACCCTGCGAACGGCATGACTCCCCCCCGCCGCCCGCCCGCCCCCCCCGGCTGCGGTGTGCCGTAGTGAGGGGAGGAATGGTTAACCCCCCATCTTTTTATACATACGTTTTTTATTTTTTGTTCCTTTTCGTCTTGGGGCTTTCAGCTTACGGAAAAGGAAAGCATCTGATGCGTCTGCTCGCGTGCCACTTTTGATCATACGTTGCCTCTTTGCACAGAGCAGGATCGTTGGGAAAGATGGAGATACAATAAGTTGCTAGGAGTGAAAAGTGCTGCAGAAACCCGGTGGTCTCCTTTCTCCACTGAAGTGACATATTTTTCCTCGGGTTAAGTTGAAAGCACTGCTTGGCGGAGACTGACTGTAGCTGAGAGTGGGTTTGTGTTTTTCTTGCACGGTTAGGTTTCGCGAAGAGCAGCGATGAAGAGGAAGCTGGCACTCTCCGAGATGCAGTTGGTTCTTCTCGTTTTATTGGTGTGGCTACCAACAAGGTGAGAGGATGTTTAATTTTGTTGCTCAGTACAAACGTGTCTGTTAACGGTCTGCTAAGGGTACGCTTGTGTGAGAGGTTATAAAAGTATAGTATGTAGTAATGTAATAAAAAAATCTTTCTCAGCTGTTTGAATGCAGTATTGCATAGTTTCCAGAGCAAATGCAGTAGAAGGTAGTCTAGGGACCATATAAGCCTAATCTCTTGTCCTTAAACAGTTTGTGAATTGGTGCTTTATTTCACCATTAAAAAAAATAATTCCTTTAAATGCCTTGTTGGATCTTAAAGATTTATTGGAGTTACTGTATGACTGTGATTCTGTACCATACAGAACAGTTAAGATGGAGAAATAGATTATCGTGAAGTCAAATAGCAAATCACAGTCTCTCAAATAATGCTTGCATATTTTTTAGTACGGGCATGCCTTTTTTTTTTTGGTCTTTTTTTTTAGTCAACATAACAGAATTCAAAATGATACTTAAGCTTTAAACCTCTAGGTGGAGATAGCATACAACTTCACAATCAGATATAATAAAACAATAGCCTCATTTATTAATCAACTTTTCTTATGTTGTTTGAAGTTCTCCATTTCTAAAGTGACAACATAAGAGAAAGTAATTTTAATCACGTAATAGTTTTGTGTTGCCCACAGTCCCTAAACATGCAATTAATTGTAGTTTGTAACTTCGGTGTACTTGCTTTGCTTCTGACTGCAGTAGGTCTTGTCCTAATACGGCAAGGGTCGTAAGCTAAAAAATGCAAGTTTCCTATGATTTCAAAAGTCTGCATTTATTTTTGTCTATTTTCTAGTGAACAAAATATTTCCTGAAACTATGTTTCCTATTTCACTTTATGCCTAACTATGGTGCAGTATTAGTTGAGTCACAGTGGGCCAGATCCTGCAAACCCTACTCAAGTGAGTAATCTCACTGACGTCAAAGAGACTACATGCGTAATTAAGGAGTTTATGCCTGAGTAAAGTTTGCAGGATTCGACCCTAATTTGATATAATTGTGTGATCTAATTTTTTAGTGGTATCTTGAGTTCAAAAACTGTTGTCTCTCAAAAAGAAGCTTAAAAAATGGCAGAGACTTACAGTACAGAAATACATTTTAAAAATAAAAAATGAGCCATCCAGTAATTAAAATGAAGAAAAAACTCACACATCAGTAAAATCACACATGACATTTTGGTACGTTCTTTATAAGTTAATCTGATTTGGGTCGATTCTGTGGTTTATGTGATGGAAAGCACAGACTGCAATGATTTACATTTAAATACTTCCTCCGTGCTGTTGAATGGGGACCAACATAGAGCCCTGTCTTTAATCATTTTATAGCTTGCTTTAGAGAAAATGTCACCCAAACCTACTTCTGGTTTGGAGGAGGAAGAAAACATGCTTGTTTTTATGGCATTCAGAATGCCTTTATCAGTACTTCATTTAGAGATGATAAATACTCAAACATTTCAGGTTAAAAATTTAGGTGGCTGAAAAAGATATAAATGATAATGCGTGTGGCGTATGGTGCTTTACTTCCTTGATACTAATATTCCGGTGTTAAGTAGGTAAGACTGATGAGCTCACGCATTTCACATGCACGGTGCTTAACAATGTTGGCACAGTAACATTTGCATGTGTAAGGCTTTCTGCATGGGAGCGTTTCCCTAGTACACAAAACCTTTGGTCTGGGTGTCCAGCTCCGGGAGGACTGTTCAACACTGCAGCTGGCTGGGCAGCAGATTCATGTTCCAGCCCCTAGTGTTTTCCACAGAGATATGACCCATAAAGGCTGTAACATCTCTTTCTTTATCGGGGAAGTTTGAAACAATCTATAGAGTCTTCTTGACACTTCATTAACGATTTTTTTCTATCCAGCTTTTATAAGGTTTGTCTGCATCTGGTGGAACATCAGATAGTGCTTTTTATAACAAAATAGCATTTTAGAAACATGAAGGCTATCCACAGCTATCCTGCAGCTTGCTAGTCAGCATCGTTGTTCCCACCCACCAAATACTGACATCAGAGGACTCCCTGAGCATGATCGCTGGAGTTTTCCCTCATGTTAGTTCTTCTCGTCATGTACGTTACATGACCATTGGGTGGAAGCATATCCACAGGATTTATCCAGAGAGAGAGTATACTTAGGTGAGGACAGATAGGATAGAGCTGGAAGGAGACAGTTTTGTGTGTGGGAACCCGGGTTATCAGTCCGGGAGTGACGTGCCACCGAGGCCTGGGAAGCTCTTTTAGGCTTTTGCACCTGCACAGCCAAATGTGTTCGTGGAGCTTGAAGTAGCACTCACGGTGGTGCAATGTTGACTAGAAGTAGAGGCTACTGGAAAATGACTTTTGGAAATTTTAGATAGTATATTGTCGACTCTTATGTTTCTGAATATGTTATATATAAATTGTGTATTCATATACTCTTAACTACACCCTTCCTGTTAGAGGGCAGCAAGTTAAATATTCAAGGCCAGCCTGCAAAAACTGCATGTTGAGTGTACATTAAAACATATCTAGCATTCTCTAAAATGTAAAATGTCCATTTAGATCAGTGCTGGCTGACTCCCTGGAAGACGAAGCTAAGAATAACATCACCATCTTTACAAGAATTCTAGACAGACTTCTGGATGGTTATGATAATCGTCTCAGACCTGGATTAGGAGGTAATAAAAACAATTAAAGATTGATTTTAAAAAAACAGTTTTAATGTTCAGATTTTATGCAGTGATATTCTTCCTTCAGGGTTTTTTTTCCCCTAACAACTGGTATGTATCTTGATAAATTATTTATAACTCTGTATTCACCCAGCTGAATCATTTGAAGTTTGAGGAAGATAACATCTATGAATGGAAAGGAGGCACTTTCACACATTTATCTTAAGTAAAAAGAAAAAAAATCTGGTGATTTAACATAGTAAACCAGAATGAGAACAAAGATAACGTCTAAAGCTGTTATTCCAGTCAGGGAATTTTGGTTGAGCAAGGAATGCAGGCTTGATTCCCTGCAATGCGATGAGTGTATGTTTTCAGAAATCTGCACAAGTGTTTTGTGTGTATGTGTGTAACACATAACATTTTAGATTCATCCCTCATCCCGGTAAATTCAATGGGGATGTTGTATTTTTGACTTCCTTGGAATTAGGGTTTCACTGGTAATTAGCATTTTGTTTCTAGGTACCTTGCATGTATTTGGGCATTTGGAAAAAAAAAAGAAAAAAGGGAATATTGGAGGACAGAGATCACTGCACTCTTGTGCCATGACTGTCAGTTATTTTTCAAAATGTCAGTTCACATTTTCATTTTAAAGCTGTATGCCAGCTCATGTAAGTATATAAGCAAGAAATTTAAATAATTTGTCTGCTGTTGGAAGTATTACTGTGCAAAAAGATCTCTATGGTATGGAGAGGGGCAGAATATCTTGGTTTTGATAATATTTTATCTACTGTTATTGTTTATCTGCTGTTTATACTATCTAACATAAATATTTATTTATCAAATATAACACTGTTACTATTATTCATTTTGGTAATTGTAATTTTCAACCTGGAGACTGTTTCAGCTTGCTAAAACTAATTCTAGTGCAAAATCCCTGGGAGCCATTCCTGTTCCTGTTGATTTCAGTAAGACCAGGCCCAAAGCTAGAGACCTGCTCTAACTTCCATGGAAATTACTCTAACAACTCCGTTTGATCAAATTAGGAATTAGTTAAAGCTCACAGTTTTTAGCCAACTCTCTTCCATCCTGACCTGTGGCTCCGCTGCTCTTCTGGTTCTGGAGAATCTTGGCTTGCATCTGACACAGCATAAAGTGGGAGCTGGTGCTGGCTGGAAACAGCTTTCTCATTATACATTAATCTTAACCTAGGATATCTTTTCATTTCCATTTCTGGCCTCTGTACAGTGGAGACTTGTGAAATATTTTATATTTAAGGATTTTTTAATTTAGATGATCCATAAAGTGAGACATACACCACTGTTGATGTGAGAATTTATACAGTGATGTTTTACATAGAGATTCAATTTCTTTGCAAAATGCCCGAATTTAAGAATTTAGACATAGTATAAACATACAGTGCCTTGCAGGTGACTTGCAGAAGCATTTCATATCACAAAGCTCGTGTTTAATTGGCAGGGCTTTTAAAATCATGTTTTTTATTAGAAAAATAATGAATAATTCTTTTCTTGTTTACAAAAAGGAATGTGCCGTTTAATGAGAGCAGTCTGCAGTTCCTTTGCATATCATGTATTCTTTTTAATATTAGAATTTATATTGTTGAAAACATGAATTTAAAAAATAATTTTCTAATGGATTTTTATTTTAAATTTTCCATTAAACCTACTTCAAAATACCTTCCTCTTTTTCTTTGGCAAGCCTCCAAGGTAATTAAAATATACTTTGGGAGCATAAAAATTAAAGCATTAACATCTGTTTGATATTGGCATACATGGCAATCAACCCATGCAGAACATGTGTGAAATGAAACTGTAATGCATATTAAACCATGATGATTCATGATACATTAATCTTAATCTGCAAGAACACTTCAGTTGTGGATGGAGGGATTCTTATATAAAAGAAGGCTTGTAAAAGCCAGTTGTGATAATCCATGATATGACATATACCAAACACTGCTTTTATACATAATGCATAGTAATTAGGGAGTTTCATATTTCAGGAATTTTGTAGCACTATTCCTTTTTCTCTATTAACCTGCACTCTGAAAATAAAAATGGAAATAATTCATCTTTTTTTTAAATACTATGTGCCTAGTGAGTCCTGATAGTTTCTGAAAGTGTTTTTGCATAGACTACTGCATTTTGACCATGCCACGTCATTAATTTAATATACTTAGTCTCAGTTCTGTTCCACTTGCATTTATATGACTCTGAAATAATTCAGTTGAAACCAGTAGAGCATTTACTTTGGCATAGCAGCTTGCATTATCCTGCTACACTACTATGACTGAGATCACAATCTGGCCTAACATGTGCTACCACAGAAATAGTCCAGGGTCTGAGATGGATTCTTTTAAAGTCTTCTGAAAGCAAGAGTTGTTCACCAGCCCACTTTCACCTGTTGTGAAAGGCATTTTCAGAGATGTCTTACAGCAAAATTTCAGCTCATTGGAAAGAATTATTCATCTTAAAAATGTTTTTAATAATGAAAAGCGTTAGCTTAACACTGGCATTTTAGCTAGTTATCGACCAACAAAATGGAAATGCATAGGCTCCTTCAAAGACTGTATATATAAATTCAACTAAGTAATTGTCTGTTTGTGTCCTGGTTTTGGCAGGGATAGAGTTAATTTCCTTTCTAGTAGCTGGTACAGTGTTTTGGATTTGGGAATTCGTTCTTGAATTTAGGAATAGATTTATGATTAATTTTACTGGGAGACTTGGTGTGAGTACTTACAGTATGTAACTTGATGCTTTACTGATACATCGATACACTTCAGAACTGAGTACTATTTTCTATAAACTGTTAAGGCAGCTTTAACTTTTACTGGTGATGCAACTCTGTCATATAAACAGGTTTTGGCTGTTGGCTATTGGCTGTCCTAGCAGCTGGGATCCTTGGATGATGTATGAACACTATAGTGATGAAATAGCCTGCAAAATGGGTGTGGGCAGGGAAAAGAAGACACTGCACTGTCCCCTGAAGCCAGAGACATCTCATATGACTTAGATAATATCCCGACCTACTGTGTTGGTATGGATGGGCATGAGGGTACTCAAGAGGAGATAAATTTTTCTCTGTACTCATTTTATGCTAAGCACAGGATTGCAGCTGGAACACTCCTGACTGCACTTTCAGTTCTGACATGAACTATTTTACCCAAACATTCCATGCCGTTTCTGTTTAGACATCAAAATAAATTACAAGTTCAGTTTCAAAACAAATTCCCTATGTCATTAGCACTAATTTGTATGAAATACAGCCATGCAAATGACAAGTCAGAGAGAGTTTGATTGTTTATGATTTTCTTCAAAATCATGAAGGTATTTTCTTCTATTTATTTGCTGTAATGTTTGCAAGACACTTAGGGTAGCACTGTTCCATAAATCCTTTGATTTTTATTAGCATATAGAAAAAGAAATCCACAAAACAATGGACACTAAAGCTAAGCAAGGGAGCAAAAGAGAATTTAGATCTTCAAATAATGAGACAACAGAACGTTGAAGCTGAGATATAGCTGCATTCGAATCTGGAAGTGATTGAATTATCTGTCTGCTCTGTCTGCTTTCCCCTGCCCCATGGACAGACACGATTAAAGGAAAAAGGGACACAGATTAAGGCAATCCCCTTTTTTAGTATGTTGATGTTCTTGCGTACCAGGTGTATCAGCAAAAACATACCTATTTTTTAAAATGGTAGCTTCTTTGTAAAGATGAAAAAGAGGAAGGAAGGGAGAAGGAATGGAGATGGTGCTAGGATTTTGATATCATGTTGGATACTTCAGTAGTCTTACCATCTCCATAAGCTATTCAGCCTGCTTTGCTTTCTTATGTTGGAAATTGGCAATTTCTGGCAGCTATAGAACTTCTGTCTGTTCTACTCTCCCAAATTTATAAAATATAATTGAATACAAGACTTCGAAAATATAAAATTTAAATCTTGAATAAAACCACAAAGGCAAGTTACAAGGCCAGAGGACTGACCTTAATAGCCTGAAGGCCCGATTTTCAACTGCTATACTGACATCGAAAAGAGCTATGCAAATTTATACAGTTTGAGGATCTTTCCACAAACTGTGGTCAGTCTCACCAGCTTCAGGAATGGTATTCTCATTGTAACCAAAGAGTTGAATGTTAGTTATTAAAAAACCTGAGGAAGATCAGACAGTAGGTAGGTGAAAACTAAATGCCTCTGTGGTTCCATTTTGAAGGATCCATCTCTGCTGCAAGGTGACTTTCAGATGTTCTGATTGCTTTAAACAAGAACCTCCACTGCATTTCACTTATAGACATACCAAAACCTTTTTTTCACAACATTTTGTAAATAAATTGAGCAGGAAAACCAAAGAGAACTGAGAAGGATTATTGCTGATTATTGCTGTCGGAGAGATGGTGAGCCGCGAGCACTTGCGGGTATGATCATTTGTCTTTGCAGCACTGGATATATTGTTGCATAGAATCAGTGTAGTAGTATAGAGTATCAGACTCTGTGATTAAAAGTTGTATGATGTGCTCACCAATATGAGCTAAAAGAGAAAAAAAACATTTTTTCACAGAAAACTCTTTCCCCCCCCCCCAGATCAGGAGATATATATATATATATCTATGTGTGTGTGTGTATGCGTGTGTGTGTTTATCAGAGCTGTATGTCTTCAGTTGCCAGGAAACAAGGCCATGATCATATGCTGATAATCTGGAATATGTTAAATTTAGGGCAGTATATTTATATATCTCTGTGATTCAGAGTTTTTAATCATCTTTAGAAGAGTTCGTAGCTGTAGCAGTCCCCCAGCTGGGCATTCAAAACTTAGTGGTGTTTGTCAGCCTCATCATGCTTAATACATGTTCAGGGTATCCTAAAAGAAGGTCCTTTGACTATTTGTGCTGCAGAACACTACAGGAAAGCTTTCACTACTGTTTTTAAAGGAAAAAGTGCAGTTCCCCTGCTCAGTTCTGGTTGCTTCCTTAGCCCTTACTTGCTCCAGTTTAATCTTTTGGAAATGGTAATGTCTCTCTGCCAGGGCTAGTGCAGAGCAATTCAGAGCAGCACTTGCATTTTCTGAAAGCCCACTATCTATGTAGTTATGCCAGGATACAAAGGAGTAAACTACTGTATGCTCTTTCTTGGGCATACCTGGAAGGGTCACATGGAATCTGGCCATAATAGTGCTTTCAGAGGAGTCAGCGAGAAACTCAGATTAATTTATGTTAGAGTTGTGGATAATGTATACTGGCAAAAAGCATTCCTTGTAAAAAATGGAAAAGCAATAGAGAGGAGGATATGAAAATCTCATTTAATTAGTTATCCAGGGCATGCAGATGGTGCTAAAATCCAAGAACAGAACTAACTCAGTAGCTACAAGCATTCTAGGGAATGAATCATTAGGAAAGTGGAAGGATAAAAAACCCTCAGAAACTGTTGTGATACTGAAGAACAAACCAGCAAAAATGATGTAGGATAGGATAGTGGCTGAGCAGCTAAACAAAACTTATTTACTTATTTATTTATTTATTTATTTATTTATTGAAATTCTGTGGATAAATCGACAGTGAAGACATCAAAATAAAATTAACATTACAACTGTGCGGAGTATTGCAATTGGGGAAAGTGTTGCACTGTGCAAAGTGGCAAAATGCTATGCTTCACAACAGTTAACAAAAATCTAGGTACTTTACAGTAAAGTTTATATGCCCATAAAGGAGCTTGTCTGGGAGGATCTCCCAGTTCACTGAACATGTATATTCCGTACTTTTTTTTTTTTTCCTGGCAAAGCATCAGCATTTGCTTCTAATGCTAGAAATACTGCTGATGACACCAAGGCTGAATTAAGGCTTTGCTTACTTTTATCTCAGCTACAAGGAAGACATGAAAGCAAATACTGCAGATTTCTGTGGAGCTCATTGGAGCTCATTGGAGCTCATTGTAAATCAGACTGATGGGATGGTTTAATTTTTCAGCCAGATTTGATGGGCTAAGATAAATATCTCCTTTTTTCAGCAATACATTTATTCTGGGTTATTTAGAAACTGGTTGAAAAGCAGTGGCCTTGCTGATACCCAGGTATTCTACTGTTGACTGCTTCCCACTAAGGCCTCTTATCATGTTACATAAATCTTGCAACGAGTTTGCTATCCGAAATACAGAGCTGCTTCTCACTCAGTCTGACTAGTTTTAATAGCCAAGTACCAAAGGATTGCAATATTACAGTTCCAAAATTTTTATTACCCTTGTGAAATGATACAATTTATGTAATGCCACCTGAATTGGAAATACAATTATTATTTAAATAATCTAACTCTGAAACGTTTTCAGAAATATTTAAGCGCATTAGAAATTCATCCAGGATATCTTTGGGGGATTTTAATGGATTTCGTGAGTTTTAGTAGTGGATTTTAACCAAGCAAAAAGTAAATTTAAAATGTAGAAATCAATGTATATGTTGCTTACAATGAAAAAAATGTTAGTCATTCTGTGGCAACAGAGACACATTTTGTAATACAAAATTAATAGTATTCTGGGTTACACTAAAAGGTATGCTTATAAACAGTATCAGGGAAATCCTTTAATGTTTACTGCTATGATGTAGCCATGGAGTACTCAGTTTCGTATATTCTTTGTATAGGAGACACACAGAAAGTTACGTTTCAAATCTTATCTTTAATAAGTTATACCAAAAAAAGAGTGCTAACTAAAGAACGTAAGAAGGAAGCTATAGAGGTCTCTTACTCAATTGTATAATCATCTAAAGGTATTAAGAAAGTTTTGGTGAAGAACTGTTAAACCAGCAGTTAATAAAAGCATTGATGCTCTTTGAATTTTTTCGTTTTAGATATATAGGACACAGACAATATTTGGAATACACTGTCCCTCACAGAGCTGGAAAAATGAACCTTAGGAGTGTGTTTGATTTAAGGAAAAATGGTAGTTACATCATACTGTGATATGAGTAGGCATCACTGTTTTAGTGATGTTGATTTCTGCTCATGTGACAACAACCAATGTTTAAGCAGATAGTCATGCATAACTTTCTTTCAAGACAGTTCATTGGCAAGTTTTGACATTTTATTTTCAATGGAAACTAAAAACTTGGGATTAAATGGACATGCAGAACTCCTTCAGCTTCTTTGTTTAGAAAAGGTTGGGGTTTTTTAACCTTAGTTCTTGCAGCCTCTAATGGCAAATATATATTTAAGTATATTTCCTGTATTTAGCACCCCATAAATAAAAACTGCCATGAGTCACACCTCTTACTATGTATTTACATTCTGCATAGCACAACTGCTTCTACTCCATTCAAGGCCTGACTGTGGTGAAAACAATGTAACAATACTATTTTTATTTATGAGACATAATCTAAAGTGATAAAAAAAGAATAAATATTACTTTTTTTCCCCTCCTTACCTTTACTAGGCAAGCTCATGACTATTAGGCCAATGATGGTGGTTTTCAACACAGTTGCAGAGGTAATGGTTGCTCAGAGAAGTGGTGGAGTCTCCATCTTTGTGGAGACACTCAAAATTTGACAGAGTATGACCTGGGCAACCTGATCTGTCTTCAAAGCTGGCTCTGCTTTGGACCTTCCAGAGGTGCTTTTTAAACTGAATTATTCTAAGATTCTGTGACTTACAACCAGCAAGACATTGAAATAGTGGCTGAAGTTTTCAATCTTAATTGGCAACTCTGAAAAATTACATTTAGAATGTTAGTTCTAGAAGATATAGCTGAATAAAAATACCTGTGTAGATGAAAGGTTTAGACTGCCTATGGACAGCAGAATGCACAGTGTTGTACAACTCTTGAGCTTATTATTCATAAACAATCCACTGTGATGAATAGAAGATTTGGGGTAAACGGGAAGGGTCTGGAAAAATGCAGAGGTCATATCCTTTTTTATGGTCTTTGCCTTGGATTTTCTAACATTCAGCAGAAGCTGGGACTTGACTAAGACTGAAAGTGACTCTTGCCACATTTTTCCCACTATCACCATAACCTGGAGTCCTGAAAAGGGTTAAACATGGGAAAAGACAGTATTTTAAAGGAGAGGCACTGTATTTCATTGAATCATTCCCGGTTTACTTTGTCATCACTAGATGGACAGCGTACAGGGAACTGAAAAGCTGTACACCACTGTGTGTCCTAGAGCTCAACACCTCATCAGGAAGCTCCCGGGAACCTCTAAACCCTGCTCTTCTGAAGTGTCCTGACGGACGTCTTTCTTTTTGTTCTTCTGTTTTCATAGTTGCCTTTTCCCTTTCTAAATACCTATCGATTTCATACATTCTTCTAGAAAATGCCCAACTCTGCTTTTTGACCAAAATTCCATGAGTTTATTTCACTCCGTCTAAATATAGCTTTCCCCAAATCCAGGCCAGACATGCCATGTAAATAGAGCTGTCTAATGTTGCGTATTTTTTTTGTGGTATGAAACCCAGATTTGCCTTACCCTCCTCCCAGGTACAGTCGCTTACGTCCAGCTGCCTGAAAGATTTCATATCTAATGAAACTAGATTGGGGAAGTTGAAATGATGCGAAGGCAGACTCTTGGGTTGGTAGAAAGCAAAGATCCTTCTCTACCCACAGATTGTACGGCCTTCCTTTTGTGCCAATACCATTTTGTTGGTGTTGTTGAGTGGTCTGAGATAGATCTGTTGTTCTGGCAGTATTCCTGACTACATATTCCTGCTTCTGTTTTCTTGGTGTGCCACCATATCATGACCATTTTTAAGAATAACCTTTTCAATGCACAACCTAGTGCATCCAATTTTTAGAATTAGTAGTGTGTAGAGAGGTATTTCATCAACAAGGATCATGCAGAAGGACTTTGTAATTGCCTGTACATTAAAACTGCATCTGCTTTGGTTTTTACAGTATTTTGGTCTGTATTAATTGTTGGTATTAGTAGCTCTTATTAGTGGCTACTATTAGTATCTAACAGTAGCTTCTAAAGACTCCAAGAAACAGATACGAAGTAGAACATAACGCTGTTTTTCAACAACCTAGCATTAGGGCAATACAAGCCAAGGTGAAAAACCACTATGAGCAAGGAACAGAGGAAAGGGCAGGAGGGCAGGACAAAAGAGTTGGAGAATGAAGGAGGGAGATGAAATGGTGATACTAAACATTAGCCACTTTTAAACAACTGGCAGATTAAGACAGCTGAATGAGTTTTTTCAAATATCCTTTGGAAATTTGAAAGTAGAATAACGTAAGCAGTTTTATCATTATGGTATATACATGTATTTAAATTTCTGACATTAATGTTTTTCAACAATGAGTCATCTGTCTCAAAAAGCAGCTATAGAGGATGTATCAGATAATGTTTTGTGTTACTGTACAATTCACCAGGCTAAATTAAAACATCAGCAGAAGATTTTGAATTAATACTGTGAAAAGTCTAATAAATTTTAATGATAAGAATCAAAGCACTTTAATATGCCAAGATTAATCTTTAAACACATTTTTATGTCTGTTTTTTCCAGGTTAATGCTCGAATTAAATTAATCACAAGCTAAAGGAAGTTTTGTTTACCACTGTCATCCTAGTAATAGTTTGCTTTATAACGCAGAGTGTGTCAGCACTGGTTTTCTGAAATTGTCTGTACATCAGGAAGGTATGATTCTGCTAACCTTCTGGAAGTGGTGTTGCTATTTGGGAACCATTTGTGTGATTACTTTGTAGCACATGGCTCTTGATTTACATTCCGTAATTCCTTGCCATATGTTGAGGGCTATTTAATAATTAGAGCAGTTAACTCTGTGAAAACAGCGTAAATCAATTTCCCTCTTACCTGGGATTATTGTGCACATCAGAGGACATGAAACATTTTAGTAAAGTTCTGTAGCTGCAGTTAGAGATTGGATTTAGTTGTATCTGACCAAATTACATTTATTTTTTATGTCTGTACATACATATTTGGTCCTGCACATGCATTTTTTTGTTGAACCAGTAGAGATCATGCATCCTAATCTGCAATTTGTTTGGGAAAAACATGGATGCCCCACGTTCCATCTGCTTAATCTGTGTTTTTTACAAACTGTAAGTTAAGTGTCTTGTAATCTTGTAGTGTTATGACTAATAGAGTTGACTGCAGTCCGAATTCAGTGCCATGGACCACTGACCTTCACTATGTTCTGAAACATATAATTCAATAAGAATCAGTTAAAAATTGATGTACGCTGTAAAACCTACATGTCCATTAGATGTACATCATGGCTTTTCTCACAGCAGTGACACTGAAAATGTATGAGAGAACTCAGACTACTTTGCAGAAGGGGTGGCTTTTATATCTGAGTAAATACAAAAGGTATGTGAGGGTGAAGTAACCGGGAGGTATGATCCACCATTGGTAATGGAACAGATCCATGTCTCCAAGCCCCAGTACAGTGCTCTGTTTTACAGGTCACATAATTTCTAACACAGATTTGACCTGAGCGGAGAGGTTTATGCAGGAGATATATTCCACCTGGAAGATGACTTCTAAATAAGCTGTTTTTTGAAACTCCTATTTTTTTTCTTGAAGTGTTTATAGGCTGCTTGCATTTGTGATCTTTCATGTGAATGTAGTTTCCTGGGGTTACCTATCTGCGTTTAACATCTTCTTCTGTTTTAATTTAAAAAATTGCATCCTCTTGATCCCTTAAATACCTGAATCTCAGGAAAGCAATGTGTCTTCTGACTGAAAGATTGCCCTGTCGTTAGCAGTTCTTCTTCTCTTGGTCTCCATTGCTTGGTGCCGATTCTCTCATCCGAGAGAGGTAATTGTCTTCCAACACATTCCCTGCTTTTTCTTTCTTGTATCCATTCTCAGTTGTCCTAAGATAATAGGTTCTCCAGACCACTTCTATCAGGAGATTGGGAGTTATTAGAGCCATCCTTTTCTGTTCCCTCAAGTGTGTAAGCCTTTCAGCAGAACAGCAGAGCAGAAAGGGAATGGAGGGGAAGGAGAATCTGCATTTATCTTTAAGAATTTAGAGGTGGGTTGAAGGGACAATTCCTGCCCTGAATACACCAGCCTAATGTTCTAGATATTTCCTTCTGACTGACAATCTAAAGGCTACTGTAGATGCCTTTTTATTCTCATTTTTTGAAGTAATTTACATTTGTCACAATTTATAGGCTCACTGAATGAGGAATGAAGTCCCTCTGGATGAGAAGAGGCTGAAGAACAGTTGTAGTGTGGAGTATATAAATGAGGAAAAACAGAAATCTGAGCCTTCGATTCAGTGCTGTGTTGATAAAACCCCTCTGGCATCCTGAGGGTGTGCCATGGCATTTCACGGACTGTCCTTACCAGTGTCCATAGTGTTAACTGAGTACCAAACAGTGAACTTCTTTCTACTAGATCTTTAAATGTGAATTTGGTGCTGCATTGCTTCATGCAGTTTCTGAACAAAAGGGAAGATATTTCCTCCTGGAAAAATAAATAAATAAATAAATATGAGAAGGGAGAAATATAAATGCCTATTGTTTGAGATAAGGGAATGGTCACATCCTTAATAATCCCTTTCTATCTGCTGGGTGCTAAAAGCTGTCAGAGAATTCTTTATTTTTTTACCAGGCATTTTGTCTTTAGTTGACCATAAAAAAAATGAACAGATAATCTTGTTTGCTACTGCATAATACGCTATTTTTAAAATAACCAATTGTTTTAAAATAATATTCTGTGGTAGACGCTGTCTGCGTTTTCACAAAGCCATAGTATCTGCTTAGAAGAATATGCACTTTAAGAAACTGGATTCTGGTTAAACTCATATTAGGCATTTTTTCAAAGAAAAAAAATACTGTTTTGTATTTTCTGCCTGTAAAAAAACCAACCTGTTAATATTAAAAGCAGATTCCTGTCCCAAATATGTAGCCTTTTCACATATAGAAGCCTGATGGGCTCTGAAAGTCCCATGGACAGCCAGAGGGGAATTCTTTTGTCACAGGCAACCATAAAAGACAAATTTGAGGCTGCTTAATCCAAGCTCTGGGAGTATCCTGGGAGTATGTTTTAGGGAAGATTCTGGGAAACACTGCTATCTGTAAAGTAGCTTGGAGACATTCAAGTGACTCAGCCATGGGACTTTTGAGTGCTACAGTGCACTTCTTGTAGGCACATTACACAGACTTAATCTAAGACCTTTTATTTTATTATTAACTAGATAACAGAAGAGTAACTGACAACCCTGTAACATGTTAAAACGGGATTTAAAAAAAAGATTGCCCCATTACTGTCCATGTTACTATTTTTTGCTCATTTGGGGGGTACTTGTTTGATTTAAGTATTAATATGATTCTCTGTAGGGTCAAGCCATGAACTCGTCATTTGTCAGGACTCCTGTTTAGCAAGAAGCTTATTATCCATGACCATCCCACAGGTTGTCCTGCCAAACAAAAAAATGTTAAGAATAAAAAAAAGGCAGCTTGGCAGCCAGTCCGATTTGTGCTGTGTCTCAGAACCCATATCTCTATTCCTCCTTTCCCTGCATTTCAGCAACCGTGGGGATCAGGGAAGTGTAAAGAAAAAGTGTACCTACCTGTTCTTACGCAGCCTGGGTGTTTAGGGTGTTAACATACACACAACCTCCAGCTGATTTTAGTAAGTCCATGCTAGCTTCTTTGAGAATATTAGAGTAGTCTGGATAAACATTAATTTCCTGTACTTCATAGTTTTTTCACCTGGCTTAAAATAGGAACTGCTGGCTGGTTGATAGAAGGATTAGAATGCTGTCTAGTTTTTTTGGCACTGTGTCACAATCTTCTGAAATGCTATTACAGAATTTCATACAGCGTTACCTATTAAAAATATATTTGAGGCTCCTGCTGCAAAAAATGCATTAAGAGTGCCCACTAATACACAGGTATTAAATAAAGGCACTACCTTTTTCTACTATTGGTTCTTGTCATGCTTGAATGCAAAGTACAAGGCTAGCAAAAGATAAAAGAACTGTAGCTCCATTTTTAATGACTGTACGATCCAGGACTATAGTAACCAGGCACTATACACGAACAGTAAAATTAATCTGTCTGAAAGGATCATAATTTTCAATGCTTTCTTAAGTCAGTTGATCTCTAGAGGAGCTCCATCAGCCTTTGGGACTTCAGAACATGTGAATTTCATACTTTGCTCTGATAGCAGCAAGCCTTGGGAAGATGCCGACCTCTGGTGATAATGAGTGTTTGCCACAGAACAAGCAAGACTGTTCTTCCCAGAGCTTCATCCTGGTGTCTGTCAGCTCCAGGGTGCCAACTCTTTTTGCCATGGCTGACCACAGAGACAGGCATACTCCAAAGGCTTCCTCTGAAGCTGGCCATCACTAGGGGAAGCCTTTTGCACTGACTTCAGTGGGCTCTGGCATGCTACCCAAATCTTCATTAAATAATTAACAAGGGTAATAAGCACTGTGACAGTGTCTGTTTTAGCTTAGAAAAAGTAGCGTGTAGCCAAAGGGTGAAATCCGGTATGTATTATGTACGTATTACCACAGTTCCTTGGTCACTCCACTGTGAGTTCTGCATCCATTTCACATGTCCTTGATGCGGAAGGACTTTGTCCTCTGATGTTCTTCCAGGGAATTATGAGAATTTTGGGGTTTTTTTTAATGATTGGAATGTGGGAAGGTACTAAAGGAGAGCCACCTCTCATAACTTGTACTTTGCCTGGCAAGTTGACATGTTACTAGCATAAGCCAAAGTGGATCCTGAAATCTAACCTGGAGAAAATCTAGGCTGAATGATCTTGGTTAGAAAAGCACCTGGGCCTGTGTAAGAGGAGGTAAACAAGTGAATAAGCTAGCAACTAAAATCAAGTGAGTCAGGAGCCACTGTGCAATAAAGGTATATCTTAAGAAGCCCAGGCTCGGCCACTTCATGACTGTAAAGAGAAACTTGAAGGTGCTGCTTTTTTAAAGTGATACTGCTGTTATGGGGAGATGTGTTTTGGAGTACAGGAGGGGCTGTCAGAGTGAGTGTATCAAATGGGATGGTTTATAAATGCTGTGACTTGGAATAAAGCACAGAGATTATACCTGAAATTAGCCTAGAAGGGTAATGCAGCAGAATTTGACAGGATGTTCCATGACTCTAAGTACCAAGGTCACAAAATTCAAAAATTAAAAAAAAAAAAAAAAGAGAAAGGCTTCTGAATATGTTTCTAAAATCTGAAATAATTTTGGGGATTGTTCTGCCTTACCTGCATGTTACGGTTTCCTTTCTAATAGCATAAGCCTCTAAGCAGCGTAGATGGAAATACAGTTGCATGGGAGTAATAACTTTGCCATCCTTACTTCTGTGATGACACCAATTCAGGTCAGTCCAAATAATTACTGCTCCACTTTATCAAAGTCTGCTCCCTTCCATTTCCAGACTTGTTTGAGTGCTCTTGTTCTCTTTGTCTTCCTCTGTCTCACTCTTTAGACAGTGTTGGGGCAGTCTGGTTCATTTTAGCTTTATCATGCTCATCCAGTTGATCTAAACAATGCAGTAGTCCCATTTGTTAATCAGTCTGATTATTATATACAATCTCTTTGCCTCCTGATGGAAGTGTCTAAAGGGATAAGGTTTAGTGCTGATGTTTTAGTTTTCATTTGAATGGCATGTAGTTTTGGTTTGCTGCCAAGTGTGTTGTGTGTTAGCTAAGTTCATTTTACTTCAACCTTTTAAGTAACCCATCTCAGTAAGATCACATTTCTTCCAGCCAAACTCAACTATGGTTTTTACTTTCATGTTTCTATTGAACATTTTGTGCAAGTCCAACTAAAAATGACTCACATTTGTTTATTTTAGAGCTGAATGCTTTTTAATTCTTTTTCCTTTTTTCTTGGTATGTGAGGATGTAATGAAAAGGGAACAAATTGAGATTTGGTGGATTTCATGGTAGTCTGACTTTATGGGAACAGATTTCATATTACCCATGTGTTTAAATTGCCCTTCCCAATGATTTCATTCACTCCTTCTTGTTCCTATTTTCAACATTTTGTTTCTCCCTTTGTTGATTGTACCATAGTCAAGATTACTGTTTATAATTACTCAGTTGTCTCAAGTGTTTATACAACCAAAGCATCCATGTTGTATTAATATCTTTACAATGAACCTGTAAATTGGAGAAATATTCTGTTTAAAAGATAGGGAAAAAAAATCCAGAAAGATGTCTAGGTAGTTAATTGCTGTTTTAATCACTTGGCAGTTGATACCTCTGAGATTGTCAAAATGTTACTTGAGGTGCCAAAAGTCTATGAAGTCCAACAGTAATGACTGAGAGTTTCTACATTTCTTCTTTTCCCTGTGCAAAGAACCAATTAAGTTATGCACTTCTGGGTTGCTTCAAACACTCTCTCATGTTTAAGTACTGGCAGGATTCAAGCTAGACATTGGTTGATTGGTTGGCCCGATGTGATATGGGCTGCACCCATCAGTACAGTAGCCTTCTCATCAGGGATGAAGTACGTTCTAGCTTAAACATCTTATTTATTCTCTATCTGATTTGCAAAAGGGATCTGAATCCATCTCCCACTTTCCAACTCTGTTAACTAGACACAGGGCTTTTGATCGTTCTGGGAGGGTGGTTTCTTCACTGGAGATGTTTTACTGTGTATACAATATCTACGTATGTGTCAGAGCATGGACTGAGACCTATGTTTTGTACTGCTGGACTGTAGAGCCATTCACAGTCTTTGGCCAATCAGCCCCATACAGACTGAGGGCTTAGGTTTGGCAGCGCCTACATCTCCTGGACCCCACGTATAGTAGGATTAATTCCTTCAAACAGCCAGGTCTCCTTTGTGGAACATGGGGAAAGCTAGGCATGTTGGCACACCTCAGAAATGGCGTGGGCATAGCATTAACTGTCTGCAAAAGTGGTTCATAAAGTCAATAAACTGAGTGGGGATCTGTCAAGCTAACTAATTAAAAAATACTGGAGAGAGGCATGCAGCTGAAGCCTTTTCTTACCAACACAGGTGAAACATCCAAGTTTGGGTGGGAAAACATTACCAGTCTCTACTTCATCTGTTCACAGTGGTGTGCCCCCTCTAGAGCTCATGTCATTCCTCCGTTCCTGAAAAGAGCCATGAGAGTAGCTGATAGCCTGGGATGATGGAAACTTGTGAGAGAGGGAGAGCACCTCTTGTCAAGTGCATGCTCTGATTTAAAGCAGAGACATGAACTGAAGTTACTGTGTGTCAGGGTCTGTCTTGACCACAAAAGTGAATTTTCTAAGATAGGGCATGCTTACCCAGTCTTTGGAAGGAATTTTTCTGCTTTGTGTAAATAATTAGTTACTGAGCAGAGACTTCAGTTTATGTCTGCTACATCCCATGAGTACTGCTAGGCTGTGGGATCAGACTCTTGCTTGGTTTCTTGCTTTCTCTCTCAAAGTCTTTCTGGACCAGTAAATTTGTAATTATTTATAGTTTGAGGAACTCGTCGGGACTTGGTTGAGAGCCAGTTCTTTAAGCTGCTTGGCAGCATCAGGATATTTTTGCCTTAAGGTGGAAATATAAGCATCCAGGGAATTTTAGATACTGACAATGTTAGACAGGAATTTGGGACTAAAGGGGATTCAGACAAATATAAGTGCAAAATTTAGTCATTATGATCTGGACCACAGAGACATTCAGATTAATTTTTATTGATTTAAGTGGAAACTTGGAGCTTAAATAACTTTGTGGAGCTTGTCCAATATACTTAAAGAGATAATTGGGCACCAAAATCAGTCTTTAGCCCTACCCTTGAGTGACTTTCTCAAACTTGTGGAGGAAGCCTATAATAAAGTTAAAACTGCATCTCAAATGTCACTTGTATCCAAGGCTCTTCATTCATAGGACCCTTTGGAAATGTGTTTAATTTTGTTACCTGAAGTAATAAGGTTTGCAAATTAAAGGTCTCTTGGTAGAGAGAGAAGAAAAAGTAGTAAAGATAATGTTTGTGTATGTGATCTGCACTCTTTTCTTCTTTTTGAGTGAGAGTTAAACCCCAAATCTGTCATGTGCATATGAAAATTATCTTAGTAACGTGTAAATGTATCACTCGGCACAGAGAGAACTTTTTAATTTTCCATTTGCTAGCTGGAAACAGTGCTCTTACAGTTTGCACCAGTGTCTTTTACATACAGGACAAATCTGAGTAATTACCTGACTGTGGAGATATATCACATTATTTGAGTTGCTGATATATGCCTACATTTCATTCTGTGCACATTTTGTCGGTAACCTACACCTAAAAAAGACACTAGCTCAGCTATAAACATATCTGAAAATGTTTTCCCAAGTCATATTTTTTGCCACAGAAAAAAAGGATGTTGACAGTTAAGCTAAACGTTTTTCCAGGTTAATGTGTGGGTTTTTTAATGGTCAAAAAGTCTCACTCGTATCTCTAAAGATACACCCACTTTTAACTGAAGTTTTGTATTACAGTAAATTCTCCCTCAGATTCATATTTTCCTGCTATTTTGGACCAGCTATGTTCAATTTCAGAATAATAAATACTACTTTTCTGAAATAAAAATTCCAATTCAAGTATGGGCTTATACACAGGACCAGGAATTCAGTTAGTCTAAATGACGTAATGATATTTATTTCAAGAGTACGGTATCGCTTTACAGGGTTGCCCAACTTCATGAGTTCTGTGTAGGCCTTTGGAGGGTCTGATAGTCTTTACATGGACCTGTCTATTTTTTATATGATATAATGTCTGTTAATGGATATAAGCTCTTCAGAGGGAGATCAGCTGGGGTCTGTTAGCCTACTGGCTTTTGATTCCTCTATCTTTCTCCAGAATATTTTCTCCGGAACATATTCTTGTTTCAGTCAACACCATGAGAAATCAAGTACAGCGCCCAATTCAGGTCTCATTTACACCAAAGTGAATCAAGAGAGCAACTGTTAACAGTAACACTTACAGGTATTACTAGGTCTTACTGGTAAGCTTGCTCTACATATGCTTTGTTAAAGATGGAGATTTGAAAGAGAAGTTTACTTATGGCTCATATTAAGAAATTGTCTTGCCAATAGATCAAGGATAGAATGAGGCTATTGGAAATGAAGCACTGATGTAAAGAAGGAAGTGAATTTGTTTCTTCTCACAGTTGGCTTCAATTTACAAATTGGAAGTGTATTTATGTAGGCACATGTGACTTTGAAACTGTTGTAATTTAACAGTGGATAATGAATGAAGATGCTGAGTAGTTGGATAGATAAAACTGTCACATAAAGCACCAAAACCAAATATAAAGAACTGGCAGAACAGTATTTTGGAATATCTGCATTCCTATGGATTTTGCTGCTCTTACGGCTCCACGTTGCATGACCTCCTCTGACCCCCATTCCCTACCAGCCACAGAGTACCTTGAGCTGTCAACAGACACACTAAGAAGCTTGTCAGATAAGGGCAGCATGTTGAGTTGGAACAGTGTTTGATGGATTAAGACCCTGGCTGTTTCACCTGTGCAATTCCTGACTTGTATTATGAATGACAATTTCAAAGCCTTTGGGCAACATTGCCAAGCATGCCCTTGGAGACCATATTACAATGTCAGAACAATGTCAATTCCAGTTAAATAATTTTTTATAGCAAAATAATTGAAGTAACATCAAGCTTTTGACAGCATTTCCACAAAAACTCAGAAATCCTCAGATAAGGCTCCCACAGCACTGCAACTTGACCTCCTTTTTTATTTTTTTGTTGACATAATTAAAGAGCAGTATTTTATTTTCACTTTTTTTTTGCATTCTGTAGCAGCCCTTCAGTTACAGCCTTGCAGTGTTCTCCTGGGTACTATTTACTCTACATTTAAAATAATGTTTGTAAGAAATTGTTTCATGCTATGCATTAGAACTGCGTATGTATATTTTAAAAGCTCTGTCCCACCAAGAACACTTTTGATGGTTTTGGATTACCTCAAACAGATTGGCTTTTATTTTAGCTGCCCAAACCCTGGATTTACAGTTTTATTGACTGAAAATTCAAATTAAAAAAAAAAGTCCAACCCAGTCTACTAGCCTGTTTTCTTGTGAAGATAGCTTTGACACATTAATGGATAATATAGCCAGCTTCATGCAAACGAACATCTGGAACCTTGCTGATGGTCCATTCTGAAGACTTCACAATGATCACACTCCTTTCTTCTCTTCTGTTAAACATACTTAGGATGAGCCATGCATGTTTTGTCCCTACTCTCTGCGAAGAAAGGATTATAGATTATTTTAGTGAGAGGAGAGAAGGAATGAGCAAAACACAGATCATTCTTAAATTTGAGAAATATTCAGAAAATTTATTTCAAGAAAGAGAATCCTGCCTCAGAGTTTTCCAGGAAAGGGAGAGCTCTCAGGTGTGCCCAACCCTGCACGTCTAGCTACCCCACATCACAGACACTGGAACCCTGTGTACCCCTTCAGAGATGCAGGCAGCTGAGAAGGGACATTTGAAAAAAAGCAGAGAAGTTTTGAAAACTGCCTGGCAGGCAGCAGTCCAAAGGAACTCATTCAAAATTGAATTGCCTCCGTGGAAATTTCCAATTTTGACAAATTGGTAAATGCTGATGAGGAACCTTTTAATCCGACTTTTCTGACGATCTCCATTACTCAACCTGTGATTGATTTAGACTTCAGACACTACAAATTCTCTGCCAAGCAGCCTACTTCAGCTGAGCCAGCCCTTCTACTGAGGAACAAGTCAGCAGGACTTCAGACCATCAGAAAGGGTATCCCAGCAGCCGGAGAAATAGCATAATGGAGTGGACAAAGGCATTGATACCAACTCTAACTAAGCTCTGAACTGCTCTTCTAATTTTTGATGAGTCAGTGATGTTGACATTTTCCAGTGTGGATAATTAATGTTGGACGGCTGAAGCCAGATTTGGTAAACACCTGTGCTTCACATTACTTACACTTCATTTAATCCGTCTGCCTCAGCTTCCCAAGTATGGAAAAATGAAGATAATGAAATTATTATCTTCAGAGAGAGGTATTATAATTAATGTTTGTAAAATCCTAAATGTAATTAAAGCACACAGTAAACCTTCCAGCTAAGGATAGATAAGGATCTATAAATCTTCTGCAATTTGGTATATTTATTGCTTTTTCTTACTTTTTCATTTTTTTTCAGTATTGGTATCATGACAGTTCAAGTAAGGAAAGGGAATGAGAAGAAACCAGTGCTTGAGAACCATGTGAAACATGGTCTTTTTCTTCCTCTCTTTATTCTTAACTTTCTTGACTCTTTTTTTGTCGGTTTACCTTCGGCTTCCATCTTTTGAGAAATTGGCCTAAGCTAAGTCAGATAAGGCTTCTCTTTTAACGTTTATGACCAAGGCAAGTTAGAAACAATGCTATAATAGCATTTGCTGAATTTCAGAGCACTTCATGTGATCCTGGCATCTACATGTCATACTCTTGCCCGAGACTTCTTTCGCCTAAAAGAAGCATCAGAAATAGAAACTATACCCTTACCCTTTCCTGTTCCCGTTTCTTTGTTTAACCTTCAATGGCAGTGATTCAGAATAACTTAAGAGCTCACAGGTATAAATGAGTCAGCCACCGCTCCTCCCAACAGAGGGTTCTTCAAAAACTAGGCTGTTTTTCAAAAGCACTAGGCCTCCATTGATTTAAGCACTTTTGAAAATCAGGCCTTTTAGTTATATGTTTAGATGTCCATCAAAGAAAAAGATTTTATAATTCTAGTGGAAAAAACTTGTCCTTAATTTTTTTCAAAAAAATAGACTCTAGATTTGTACACGAACACATGTTCCATTGAACATTTTTTAGCTGAGTACATTCCTTCGGCTTTTCCACAAGCACTGTTTGAATCTTCAGTGGGCTAAGTGTGATGACTTGTGCTGTTCTTGACAGAATGTGAGTTATAAAAAGTCTGTAACTGTGGTGCCTGCTGGATGAATTCTGATTAGAGAGTCCATCTGAAACTGTGCTTTGTGCCTCTGAATTGTTTTCAGTAAGTTAACTAGCAGGACAAACTGGTATGTTTTAATACAGACTTTATTTGACAAGCATGTATTCTTTCAAAGCAATAACTACAATACTTGTTGTAAAAAAGAAGGATTAATTTTTTCTTTTTGTAGACACTGATTCTGAAACCCTGAGTTAAAATTTGTAATTCACAGGAATCTTTATTTTAACACTATGTAAAGTAATAAAGAAGAAACAGACGCAAGGCTCAGGCTGCTAACACTAACAGATGGTAACAGGAATAATTCAAGGTTTATTACATTTCAGCTGCTTTTGTCTTTAAGGACCAGTTTCCTTGTATGTAGGGTATGAATAGAAACTTAGAAAATATGCAGAATTTTGAGAGAAAATAGGAGGCAGAAATAAAAATCTGCCAGTTCCTCTTTTGTGTACTTTCCTCTTTCTTTTTTTCCTGGCTTCCTTTGTTCTGTTTTCTTATCCTTCCTTTTCCCTCAGTCTTCTCATCTCTTGTAACTTTTCAGCTTCCCTTGTCCCTTTCATACCCTGTTTCAAGACGTTCTACCTTGTCCCTTCACTCTCTGCTGCAGCGTGGCTCTTGCCTGAGGAGCAGCAGCCTGGTGGAGTGCCTGCCGTCAGGATGAACTCTCACTTTGGGGGAGAGCAACTGGTTGCATTGAAACTCACTGCTGTCTCCATTGCCTGGAGCTATGGTGGTTTAAGGCAGTTTTGGCAAAAAAGAAATAAAGGTGCATGATTAATTTGCATCCATTCCCATTCCTGAGGCTATCGGGGATGAATTTGCCCCAGGACTTTTTATATTTACATTGAAGTGCTTATCTTAATTATGACAACCTGAAATGAAGCTCTTGCAGCTGAGGATCTGTGAATAGCAAGCCTCTTCTTCCCATCCATCCCCCCTCCACTCCCCAAGTCTTGATCCTTCACTCCAAGGATTTGAAGTGATTTGAAGTGAGTAATGCACACCAACAAGGGGAATCTACAGACTGTTGTAACAGCATTCAACAATATCTTGCGGTCAATTTGTTTGTTCTCAGCTCTGTCTTCTTTGCTCATTTCTGATGGGAGGATGGATCCAGAAGTATGTAGAAATAATATGATAGAATATGGGACTTTTTTTTTAATTAAAACTTAAAATGCAAGGCAAGCCCGAAGATTCCGTGTCCTGTAGTTTACTATATGCAAATTGTAAAGTCATTCCCATGTGTCAAATAATATGTCAGATGTAAACAACTGATAGCAATAGGGTGAGGTTACAGGAGGACCATGCTTCCAACCATTTGGGGCAGGGGGGGTGCAGGTTAAGATTTGCCAAGTGACTTTGTTGCCTATAGTAGTGTTCCTTCAGAGTATATCAGTACAATTGAAATTAGCCTTGGTTCTCTGCTGTTGGGATACCTGATTGTCAATCATATTTTTGTAACACCAGTGTTTTTCATGCAATTGTAATTAAGATTTTCTGTTGTCATTATAGTACAGGCCAAATTTCACAGTACAGGCCAAATTTCACAGTTAGTCCCTGCAGCACTGTTTTACCCCCTGAAGAGTAGCTCTCTTGTCACTTTTCCATTTCATCTCAGTCTGTGCCAGGTAACCATTTGGAGAGAATAATCTTTTTTTCTGGAGAGTCTCCCACAGGCAACATGCAGTCACTAGTCTTCTGAACTGTACTTGTGGTTTCTGTATATTTCAGCCAGACCCATACTTTATCCTTGTCGAATACTAAGAACCGTGCAGACTCAGCACCTCTTGTTGTCCACTGACTTAAAATTAGTTTGTAAGATGTTTGGAGTAGAAATCAACTCAGCTTGTGTATGGATGCTGCATATGGGATTACAGAAGCCTCTATCACACAAATAAACATCTCTCAGGACGTGCAGGGGAAGTGTGCTTTTGAACTTTCAGAGTGACACGTAGTAATAGTCAGCCTTTATTTATTTGCTTAAAAAGCAGAGACGATCCTGGAAAGAAGATTTTTTTGGGTAGGAAAGGCTTTACTAAGTCCTGTATTCTAATAAGCACATATCTAGTGTTCGGCTGAAGAAGGAAATTCAAGTTTCCTTAAAGATGAGAGTGCAGGAACATGCCTCCCCCATGCTCCAGAAGTTTTCTGAAAGTACTGTATCACCTCATATCTGCTTTGGGTGCAGCTACATCCCTTTGAAAATACACTGCTCCCCATGCAGCCGCTCACGGAACACTCTTGCCTTTGCCTGGTGGCTGGTAGAGCATCTGCTGTCATGGGTGAGCACTGCTGATTTCTCCCAATAGAGGGCAGCGATTATACTGTTGGCCTCAATACAATTAAAAGTAAAATCTGCCTATGCCACATATTTGTCAAAAGGTAGCTACGTTCCTAAAGGAACATAGAAACTATTAACTCTCCATATTAAATGATGATTAAATGATGATTAAATATCGAAATCATAATATAACAGCAGGATCACTCATATAACAGGCAGCTATATTATTTTTAGGAGTGGGAAATTCTGGGGTGAGTCAAGTTGCAGCTAGTTGTATTCAAATATTTCTTTTCCAGCCAGCAACTGGCTTTAAGGCAGAGAATTCCTCGTGTTGACTGTCTTGAATGCAGATGGTAGTTGGCAACTGCTGTAAGAAATTCCCTGCAAGTGTGTGCTATCCCTCTCAGTGAATATCGTTCCATTTTGAGCCTAACTGAAAACTGAAGATAGAAAACTCAGCAATTATTTTTCCCTGCAGTACAATATTTAATATTCTGATTTCATGGCTGTCTGACTACAGTGATTAGGAAGAACATTTTCTTATAGTATTTACAGTACCACAACAATGTATCAGGAGCATCGTGTATCAGCAGAAGGAACTATTATGTTAAAATACGTGCCACTTAAAAACACACCCAATTAAAAAGTAGGATGCTGTTGAGTGTTACGTTTGGTGTAGTCAATAATTGCTTTGTAAGCTTTTTCTTGCCTTTGGCTTTGAAAAGCTATTCAGGATCAAGTAAACAGCCTTGAACTAGAAAGGCTTTAATAGGAATGATCTGCAACAAGAGAGAGAACACCTCTGCAACAAAGGCATTTTATGTTTAGAACTGTACTACCGTGTTAAGTCCAAGACAGTGTGGTTATTTTTGCTGGTGGAGAAATGGGAAATACCTGTGTAGTTGCTGATGGTTGTATCAGTCCTTCAACTGAAACAAACTGCGCAGTGGTACAAACTCTCGTCCAATAACCTCTGTGTTAAGTGGGGTAGAGACCCCCAGTATTTACAACAGGACACTGGTTAGGAGAAGTAAATAAGGACAGAAACTTTTTCAAAATGTCCCATAATTTTGCATAGAGAGTTTGGAGAAGTACTATAAATTAAAATGTTTGCTTGTTTTTTCTTTTTATATCAGATAGTATTACTGAAGTCTTCACAAACATCTATGTGACCAGTTTTGGACCTGTTTCAGATACTGATATGGTGAGTTTCTGAATCTTTTGCATATATGGTAAATGGTGTAAGATATATACTATTAACTTCCTTTAAACTTGTATTCTGCTTTTACTTATTATGGACAAATTGGGAGTCATTTCACTGAAGTCAGGAAGTGCCAAATCCCAGTAGTTCTAAAGATGGAAATTGATTTATAGACCTTACATGATAAGTACACTTGTATTAGCTGTTTAGTTTGGACCAGTGAATCTCCTGATTGTCCCCACTGACTGGTTCATATTCTGGAGCAGTCTTGAGATGGGTGAACTGGATTCCTCTTGGATGAAACTAGAGTGAAAGGTGCACTGTAGGAGCACACTTAATGTTGGCAACAGTCTGAGGGACCTGACTGCAGTCAGTCTAAACTAAACTTCTTGAAAGACCTAGCTTGGAAGTTGGGTCATCGGCACCATTGTGGTGTTCTACAGATCTGTCCTTCATAATTTGCGCTATTTAGTAACCATTTAAAGGAAGTCAGTAACATTAAAAAGAAAGAAGCTGTCAGAATATCGCTCTGGATTACAGTTTTTCATGAAAACAGCAGTGGAACAAACTCTGAGGCAAGGGGTCCTTTGCAGGCTCACTGCAAATCATACACAGATTAGGCAGAATGAGTTGCACCAGGGAAAAAGATCTTCATGGATATAACATCTCTGAAAGGAAAGAAGGGAAGGAAAATCTGAAAGTTAACTTTATCTGCCCTTGCCATTCCTGCAAGAGATAATTTCCTGCATGAGATTTTTTTTGAAGTGTTTTGAACATTCATGATTATGTATGAGACATACAGAATACTACCTATGTGTATCTATAGGTATTAAAAAATGAATATTTTTAGAAACAGGCAATATTTACCTTTTCTATGAAAACTTTCAGGTTATGCATCATACAAAACAGGAATCATCTTGATGTTACAAGCTAGGCTGCAACGAAACTAAATATTTCATGGTACGGTGTACATTTTAAAAGTTATTTGCTCACTGACTAACAGGTAGTCATATCTTTGGAGAATATGTTCTGGGTTTTTTGTTTGTTTTTTGTGTATGATAGTTTCAGTTTCCAAGCTTTGTTTTGATTGTGATGAACACGTTACTGAGGCTTCACATGAAAAGTCATTTCATAGGAAAAATAGACATTTATTTTCTTTTTGTCACTGTATATGTTACTGATTCTCTTGAGGGTTTTTTTCCTAATGATGTTAAGTTTCTGAAACGATTCTTACTTTATTTCTAATTATAAAAAACAAGTATCCACAGCTATATACTAAGGTGATATGAACATCTTGACCTTGTTAGTCTAGTATCTCATGACTTCACAGTGTTTACACTTACAGTATTCTTGTGAAATGGGGACATAATATTAACCCAATTTTAAAGATGTGGTCCTGAGGCACAAGGAGACTTATTCAAGGCTGTGCAAGTCATCTGTGCTTAAATGGGAATTTAATGAAAAGCTCCCTGAGCCTCATCCCTAGCTCCTGAAATACTTTTGACATCAATGTGTAAATGCGTGGAGAACTCTGGGTTTCCATTTGCACAGACAGATATGATGGCACAGTAAGGGGTCGGGTCATTTGATGCTACAGCTCTAACAGCTCTGTGCAGAGGTGTTAATCGAAACAGAGTACAGTGCATCAGAACGGCAGCTGTTACTGTAATGGGTAGGTCTATTTGCAGATAAGTAGATAGGTAAGTAAGAGCAGTTTAATACTTACTACTACAAGCTTCAGGGTTAATTTAGCTTGTTCAGTTGATAATTATAAAATCGTTTTGAAACGTATGAGCAGTCAATTAGAAAATTTCAACATGTGAGTTTTGAAATAATAGCTTCCAAACTATCACATATTCTGTCAAACATGAAGGTGACATTAGAGTTTTTACCATGAGCACTCTTTCATTTAGGTTTTGCATTACTGAATTGATAATGTAAACTACTATACAGAGGATTTACTGATATTTTCTTCTGTAAATGTTGGAAGCTCCAGAATATTCTCATTTTGTAAGCTTCCTCCTTAAAAGGCTTCATTGGAAGAATAAATTTGACTCTTGCCCATGTCCTTCTAAATCTCCAGAGGATCCCAAACTGAATCTCAGATCTTTTCAGGCAGGTTGGGTCCCAGCCCCTGAGGTCCTCTGCTTTCACAGTGTGAGTGGTGAGGCCCTCAGTCACATCAGGTTTTCAGGATGGACACTACTGTTGCCCAAAAGTCTCAGAGTCAATTGCTGCCAGTAGGATTCCTTCTCCTGGGATTTTTCATAGCAACAAAAGTCAGCAGGCGTATGACTGCACCCCTTTGCATTATCTATTTGCCAGTTTGTTTTTTTTTTCCCTTTGGTTAGCATCTTGTGAAGAATAACAGTGCTTAGGAGAAAAGCCTGTTGAAAATGGGAAGGGGACTCACTGCCATGGGAGATGATTAATATGTGTTTATAGTATGGAAGAGGGAGGTGGCACACTGAAAACGATGGGTGGATAGGAGCTAAGGACACAGTTGTCGCATAGCAGTGTTGATTCACAAAGTTGATAAAATGTCATTCTCACCTTTGTTGTTGTTGAATCGATAGCAATTTGTGAGGCTTCTGTTTTCATTACTAAGTATAGTAGTTCCCATTAATGATAATATAGTATTGTGTGCAATCTGTGACTCAGTAGGATTGCTAGAATGTAGGTTTTTGTTCATATTCCCTGTATTTTTCCAATATCACAGTTTTTCCAAAAAATAATTAAGTCCAGGGGAATTTGATCTTTGACTGATTTTAGGCTAGCTGAAGTTGTCATTGATAAATTTAGGAGGTAAAAGCTGAGGCTGAGATTTTTCTCCAAATGTGTTAAGAGTCAAAAACTTTTGATCCTTGCTGTGGATTAACATTTTGACTAAGTTAAAAAGATGCCACTCTCTCTTCTGCCCAAAATAGTCAGCTACCAAATCTGTTGACTCTTGGGCAGAACTCTGTTGCAAACTGCGCTTCAAATGAACTGTTGTGACTAAAATATTGGTGTATCTGTGTTAGCTGTGTCATAAAAATGCTATTGCATGTCAACCACAGTATTTAATGTCAAAGGAAATGCCAATATACAACAGGAATTTTCAACTTTGTTTTGCAAACTAATGAGAATCAAGGAAGGCAAACCAAAACATGGGATTAAACAGATTTTACTTTCACTGTTCTGTCTTTTTGAGCTGTTATTTCTCTGAAATGTTTAAGTTCAGTGTTGTAATGCTATGCCTTACAGGCTTCCAACCAGATCAGTGACACAAGTTTATTATGACATTAGCCTGAGAGAAGAAAAGCTGCATTGTTTAGAAAAACAAACAAACCAAAAATTGAACAGAACAGTTGAAAAACAAAGCATATGTGAATTTTCTAAAAAATTTTAAGGCTGAATTATGATTAAAGAGGCTAATTAAAACATTTGTAATTAAATTTTGTAATTAAACATTTGTAACTAAATATTTAATATTTGAAAATTCTGAGGTGAAGGATAATTTTGGTTGGATTATGATTTGTAGGATAACAAAATGGAAATAATTTCATGTAAACATTAAACCTGATTATTTCTCTGTTTTTTCAAAATGAATTATTTGAAGTCTGGTAGATGGATGTATCTTTAAATATGCTGCTAACCCTGATTTTAGCACTGCAAGCAAGGTACTTTTACAGCTTTTTCTCAGACTTAATTTCTTTCCAGGCTCTCCTGATGCTTTGGCTTCTAAAATTTCTCAGATAGCCATAAGTGCTGCTCTCCTTGATAGAAAAAAAATATATATAAATAATAAATGAGAAACATATTTACTCCTCAAGCAATGGTTATTATATGTAAGACAGAGCATATAGGCACTGAGAACAGTCTTTCCTGCTTTCCTGCAACACGCAGTTAGTAGCTGGTGGCAGGACCTGAATTGGTTTTGCTTGAATATTAAAACTAACAAGATTTCTGAAAGTTTTGTGTTTCAACTTTCAACCTTAGCTTTTCATTGTCTTTGGGGAGTTTTGTTTACTGTGGTTACATCTTTGTTTTCCCCTATTTGTTTGTACACAACAATTTGTCCTAGTTTCTTGGTGATAGACCTCTATTTTTTCACTCTAGAGTCAAGAAACATGAACATTTCTCTGTAGAGATGGTCATACCCAGCTAGTTCATCGCTACCCACACATCCATCTTGTCAGTTTTCAATTAAACTTTCAATAAGCGTTTCTGATTTTTCAAATATAGCTGGAGCAGAAATTTCAATGAAGGCCGAAGGTCAAATCCAGAAATGACTGAAAGGATTGTTACATCATCTCTCACTAGAACTGAGGATGGTTCTTTAGAGAGAGTGGCTGAACTGGGAACCGCGTTTTTTTGTGTCCGTTTTTCACATTTCCTCATTCCATTTTGTATTTCAGATTTTGTTTTTTTCTATGAAACTTACTTTTTAGCTGTTTCAAAGTTTAATTATTAGCTGTGGTTCGTTACCTGGAGAGAAGCTTTACAGGGGTTGTATGATATGTAAGTCAGGCCAGAATAAGGGAATGCACCAAGATGATTTTTTCACAAAGATTAAAAAAAGCACTGCAATTACTTTACTGTAGCTTTTATTTTAACTCAGTAACAGAATACTAAAGAGTAAAAGGCAAACAGAAATGATAAATACACTTGGCTTTCTTGGGTGTTGGGGAGCATCTAGGTTGTCTTTTTATTATTGGTATGTTTCTGAAAAGTCAATCCCTCTTATTACAGGCTCAGGTCATTGTCTTTGCAAGTTAAATCCATAGGCTGAAATTCTGAGGAGAATATCTCACATGATCTCTTGCCGAATTTCTGTCCTTTTATTGTGTTGGGAAGGCTTGTTCCCCTGTGCAGCATGCTGCCAAGTGGATCAGTATTGGAGATTGATTTGTCAGAGGCTGTGTCCAAGCCCTTCACTGACATTAGCTCTCAGTGTACCTCTTGTTTGGATTCCTGTCCCTGGCACCAGGCATCCGTTGTGTTTCAGGGTCGTTCTTTCTCCATGTCTGAATAAAACAGGGTAATGAGAAGTGTTTGTATTTTCAGTGACAGCAGTGTGAATAATATCCTGTAGTCTCTTTTATAAGTAATCCCTATTTGTATCTTGCATATTCCTCTCTTATCCCTCCTCAGTGCTTATTTTAGACTCGGAGTTCATTCTACATCAGGTCTATGGAAAGAAAGAGAGAGAAAATCGTTCAGAGAAGGTCCTTTTCATAAATGGATATGAATAGGAAGACATTCTCTTCCCTAGACACTGTCATTCGAACTGGTTAAACACATTTTTTCCAGATTTTTTTCAAATACTTCATGTTTAGATTAAATGCTTAGACAAAAATGACTGAAGTTGGCAGACGAAGCAGAAATAAAAGGCTTGAAATGAGTTCTTCAAATAGAGGAAAATCATGCTACAATTCCCTAGAAATATACCACATATTCTTTACAGTATTAAAGGTCGTATATATCTTGCAGACATTACTTATCTATTTAAAAATGAATACATGTTCCTTTGAAATGCAGTGATGGAATAGTGTTTAAGTTTTTAACGGGGCTGTTAAGGGTTTTGATAAAAAATAACCAACAGTGCAGTTTCAAACCACAACCCTCCTTCATAAGGGAGTTTATTCAGAATATTTTCAAGAATTCTATTCACCGGTGTATAAGATTGGCACCTCTCAAAGACCAGAAAGGAATTTCTGGCCGTCTGCTGTTTCCTTCTGTGTTCTGTGTTTTGTACACATTAGGATGTAAGTTTTGGAAAAGAACAAACGGACTCAGTTTATACATCAGTGCAGTGAGATTTGATGTTACATACACAGCTAGTGGGGTACTCAGTGTTTGTGATCGGAGCATTGAGGGGTTTTTGGGGAGAGGAGAATTGCACCCTGAACTCTTTCAGTCGTGATATTGTTAGACAACTATTTTTTTTTTAAGAGAAGAGATAAGTAGAAAGTGAGATGGAGATGGTAAAAACATTGATTGTCCAATCTGGTAGACAGGCCTAGGTAAAGCCAAGCCATACAACAGTGTGCTTCAAGAACTATGGGGTTTTGCAGACTGTTGTAGTGTGTTAGCCCTTGCGTATGCTGTTTGCACATGCATAAATCTATCCCACAGAGAATGAAATGACCAAGACAACAAACTAACGATTTGATCCTCCCACTGTGAAGCTGATTTCAGCATTCACTCAAAAGCTAGATGCTTTTGTGAGGAATGCTTAGTGAGGAAGTTTGGTAAATTAATTTGCAGAAGTTCCATCATAAACTTACACTCATCAAACCCACAAATACCAGATTATAGCAAAAATGCATCTACTGGGCAGATCATTTTGCTTTGAATAACTGCATTTTTTTGAGTCTCCTGTCTAAAACTCCTTCTTGGTTTTCTTGGAAGTGGTTTTGATACTTAGTTGCATACCAACCATGTTAGTATTCAACAGTACTAGTTGCATACTGATATTGTTAATGCTTTTAAGCTAAACTGAAAGAAAAATTGCACGTTGCCTTAAGGTAGATATGACACCAAGAATGAGCTTTCTAAGAACTAAAATTAAGAAATTATACTAATGTAAAAATAAATATTAATATGAAGCACCTGTATTAGCTACGTGAGATTTAGGTTAATGAATCTTATGTGTTTATCTTGTCAGTGTATCAACCACAGTATTTCTGACTATCTTTAAAGAATCAATAAAAAGATATATGTGCCATTTTCCCTTTCCTTATTTTTAATTTTTTTGTATTTGCCTTTTCAAAGCTTTATATTTTACAGTATTTAAAATTTGCTTTCATGGTTATATATGTGTGTCAGTTAATGGCTTTAACAGTGGTCAAGAAAAAGCCAAACTTTCTTTGGAGAACTGACTGAGAAAAAGTCTTTGCAAGTAGGGAATGAGGAACTCTGGCCTGAACTATTCACTGAACAAAATACTGTGTTCGAGAGGGTGATTAATAAAATATTCAGTCTGCTCCACGACAATACTGCTTGCTAATGGACACTCACAATTTTTGAGATGTTTGGAACACTTCCATCTTTACTCCAGATGGAAAGACTGCCAAAATCTGCCAACCATTAGCTGAGAGGGTGAGAGTATGTTTTTTGTTGTTTGAACTTTTCCCATACAAATCTGGCCTTAGCAAAAAAGAAGACTGCCATGTAGTGAGGAGGGATTGCTTATACTCAGGTCAGTTAAAGCTTCTCCCAGAGATACTAATGTCTTTTTTTTACTGCGCATGCTGTTATGTACAACAACTGCATATTAAAAGAAGAATGAAATTCCTTTGCCATTTTATTCTTCTGACCATTGAACTGGCAGAGGCTCAATTGCTTCTTAACACTGTAGTAAGAATCTCATCATCTGTACCTAAAATTTTATGTAAGCTGGTATAATATCTATTTGACAGATTATGTTTAATTGTACTGTGTTAGAATCCAGTTGTGAAAGCACCATTTCAGACACAAATCAGTAGGAAGCATTCACTTATCTAGAAATGATCACAGGAGTCCTTTGTAGTCCTGGAAGTATGCTCTTGTGATTTTGTGGAGATACTGCACTATATACTGGAGAGTGGTTTGGTAATGTCCAGAGAGAGCACAGGGTTTTTTTATATAGGAGAATCTGCAGATTGTATGAAACGAGTATCAGGTATTAATCTGAGTCTTTTTTTCTAGAGTCCAGATTTGCATTTCTAACAGAAGGTTAGTCATGCTTGGAAAGTAAACATTACATAGTGTTTACCACAAAGTGGTACATACATGGGATAGGAAATAGTTACAAAATCTTTATGTAGCATCTTTTGATAAATACTGGGGTTTTATCACATTGATTATATTCAAAATACTTTAACAGTTTCCTGTTTTTTCATTTGTTTTGTATGGCAATTATCATAGGGATATTCATGATCATAAGTAGAACAGATTTGGCTCAGGAGGGAACATGGGATCAGTGAATATAGCACTTGGATGCAAAAGGCATGGATTGTATTTTGCTTTTCATAATCGCTCTGTAAATGGACCGGGACAAGTTAATTTCATCTCTGTGCCTTGGTTTCCTTTCATACAAAATTGAGATCCCAATACTTCCTTTGAAAAATGCACTGAGGTCTATAGAAAGATAAGTTATTTAAGAATTATGTGAGATTTTATTGCTATTGTGGTAAATGGAAGGAGAAGGTGTTAATGATCATTCATACCAAACCTTGGTTTATTCCCTGTTTCTATCTTCTAAATGGGATGTTCTGCCAATAAAGATTTCCAGCATGGATTGGATGGAGAGATTAGAATTACTTGTGAATCAGTCAGAGATTTATCAGTGGGATCTTTCAAGGCTGCAGCTCAGATTCTCTCCTGCTTATTCCACTTCCTAAGCAGTTGCCATGCATCAGATATGGTTTTTTGAAATGTTGCTGTTTTGATTTAGTGGCATTTCATGTCTGCTTTTTTTCCATTTTATATCTCTTGTAATTCTTTTTATATATGTTGGAAGACAGTGAAGAAGCAGGACCTTTGAAATTCTTTATTGATGGAAACATTACAAAAACTTAAGATTTATATTCTAATCATTTATGTGCAGGGATATTTGTCAAAGGAACCTGTAGGACTTATCACTCACTTCTGTTGAATTTCAGTGGGATTTCAAAGTCTTACTCCCTCAGGCTCTTCTTTCCACTTCTTTATACCGCAAACATCAATCTTATACATACCAATGATTTATTGGCAAAGCCCCTCAGACAGAAACCACAAGGAGGCTTTTAGGGCAATTGTTTTCCTTGAATTACGTGGTATTTCTAGCCAGATTTAATATATTCCTCCTGCTTCAAGCACGCTGTTCCTGCTGCTCCTGGTCCTCCATGATTTTATGCATTTTGTGACTTTCCCTGGTCTACAACTGAACTGATAGATAACTTGGAATTTGTAAATTGGATTTTAAGTCACACAATATTTAGCAAATAACACAACATATAAATCAGCAAATAAAACAGGACTATTAAATGTGATATATCATAGAGAAATGGGAAAATTACTTGTCGTGAGGCAGTGTCTCTGGCAGTGATGAGAGACAGTAAAAGATCAGGTATAATGTCAAAGAAATACATGTTTTACAAGTGCATAATTTTGTATTTCACAGATATATTTCTAAAATATTACTAGATATAATAGCAACTGGCATTAAAGAAACCCAAGCAAATTAATTTTCAGTGTACTGCAGTGTTAGTTTTATTTAATATTTGTTTGAATAACCGTAATTTTAATTAGAAAAATGACAAAATTGTATTGTAGTAATGTAAGACCTTTTGATATAGCTAAAAATTGCGCTTGTGGTTTTTGTCAGGTTAGTTTATAAGTATCCCATTACATAATTTTGAAAAGATCTCCCCAAGCACCTGTCACAGTTCCTAATGACAACTGTTTTCTCTCCTGCCCCTGCCATGCTCCTTCAGGTAACAGAATTCTCTTTCCTTTATTCCACATGCTCGTCTTAGTCTCTGCCCCTGACTTGGAAAAGGTCCTTACAGCTCCTTAGCTCACAGACCAAAGGAGCTGAAAAGGGCTGCCGCTTCTCGCTGTCTACTCAGCACTCCTTTTGTACCACTGTATGATTGACTGAAAAAAACTTAAGCCTTGTTAATCAGCACACAAGGGAGCCAGCAGAAAGTGATGGGGGCTGATAAGTTCCTTGAAATCACTTTTATATTGAAATCACTTGAATATTTTATATTGGTTGAATTTTATCGTTCGAAGATAATTTACTCAAAAATGGTTTACATAAACTGTAGCATTTGCAGAGTAATTGCAATAGTACAGACTGTTGTAACGTACTAATATTTTGAAATCATGGGTCCATTTTGCACCTGTACAACAAAACTGAAATTGCACCAAGGTAGCATTTGCCAATACACAGAATACAGTTTGCTTCTGACAAAGTTTTTAAGCTCTTCAATTTCCAATTTATATGCTGTGCTGACAGTAGCAAACCACTAAATCCATTTACAGATCCAATTTGAAGTTAGTTGATGAATTTACATTATCAATGTTTAATCAGTATCTTTTTTGTTTGTTTGTTTAAAACAGCAACAAAACCCAGCAGATGGGATACCCAGCGCTGGGTGACACAGGCATCTGGTCTAGGTCATCAGTCTGTTTTCACTTGCATCCTTTTCTCCAGACTGTACTTCCTTCCCAAGATTATCCATCAGAGTAAAGTTCAGCAGTGTGTGTCACCTGTTAATCATGAGCTATTGTTCCCTACCTATGTACTTGTGTTAATAAAATCCATACCACTACAGAGCCTTACTTTCCCCTGTGGAATAATATTCCTTATATCAGTCTGCCGGGATTTATTGTGCCCTTTATGGGTAGCCTTGTTTCCTTCCTTCCAGTTTCAGCCATTCTCCATGCTCTTGGAATGCTGGGTTACTCTCCTTCAGGTGCATCTGCTGCAGGAACTGTTTAATATCCTGTGTATTTTTTTCTTACTTGTTAATGTAAAATAGCTGTGTTTATTGAAATTACCGTTGTCACACATACTATGTGTATCAGGTTGTCGTGGTTTAACCTCAGTCAGCAACTAAGCACCACGCAGCCGCTCGCTCACTCCCCCCACCCCCGCCCCCGGTGGGATGGGGGAGAGAATTGGAAAAGCACAAGTGAGAAAAACTCGTGGGTTGAGATAAAAACAGTTTAATAATTGAAATAAAATGATAATAATAATAATATGATAATAATAATAATAATACACAAAGCAAGTCATGCACAGTACAATTGCTCACCACCCGCTGACCGATGCGCAGCCGGTCCCCGAGCAGCGGCCCCCCCGGCCAGCTTTCCCCAGTTTATGTACTGAGCATGACGTCACATGGTATGGAATGTCCCTTTGGCCAGTTTGGCTGTGCCCCCTCCCAGCTTCTTGTGCACCTCCAGCCTTCTCAGTCGGTAGAGCATGGAAAACTAAAAAGTCCTTGGCTAGTGTAAGCATTACCTAGCAACAACTAAAACATCGGTGCGTTATCAACTGTGTTCTCATCCTAAATCCAAAACACAGCACTGTACCAGCTACTAGGAAGGAAATTAACTCTGTCCCTGCCGAAACCAGGACAATATCCACCCCTTATTCTATACCATCTGCGTCATGCTCAAGTCTCACATTTTCCAGTACATTTTCATTAATCACCACCCCCTTTTTTTCTGTATATCTATATATACACACACAGAGATATCATTCCCTTAGTCTGTGGGCCATCCCTCTAAAACGTTCGGTGAGTTCATTTAGTCCATGACTTCGGGCTCCATCTGTCGTAATAATCTTTCAGGGCAGGAAAAAATGGAGATGGTATGTGGTGTTGGATTGTTTCATGTTGAAGTCAGTTCTGGTACCATCATCACTGTGCTTTGCTTGGTTTCACTGAAGTTATTCTTCATTAGCCTGGGTGATTCTTATTGTAATAACATTAGTATGGCATATAATATTATTAGTATGATTAGTATATCTGTGTATTATTAGTATAACTATTATAACTATAATTAGTACTTAACATCACATGATTCAGATCATTGGCTATTCTCACCCAAAATCAAATCCCCTTGAGGTACACATCGGACTTCCCCATCCTTCCGCATTATCCACCAAGTGCGCCCAGGTCCTTGAGCAAAAGCAATCCCACGGATGGGTCTGCCTCTGCCTGAGGCAGGAATAACCCAGACTGTCTTCCCCAGCATATTTTTTATGTGCACTACAGGGACTTTATTCCCATCTACAGTAAGTAAAAGTTCTGACTAGGCAGGGCCAGCTCGATTGGCAGATCCCCTCGTGTTGACTAACCAGGTGGCCTTTGCTAAATGCGTATCCCAATGTTTGAATGTCCCGCCACCCATTGCTCTCAGCACGTGTTACCTCCTCCTCTGGCGATATTCCAAAATCTTTGCCCTCTGGCCAATCCATGATCACTTCCAGGATTCCTGGGCGACTGGGGTTTCCTATTCGAGCCTGTTGTGTGATCAGTGCAACCCACTTACTCCATGTAGCATCAGTTGCATGATGTGTACAGGGGACCCTCCCTCTGAACATCCAGCCTAGCACCGGCAGTCGGGGTGCCAGGAGGAGCTGTGCTTCAGTGCCGATCACTTCTGAAGCAGCTCGAACCCCTTCATCTGCTGCTAATATCTCTTTTTCAGTTGGAGTATAGCAGACCTCGGATCCTCTGTATCCTCGACTCCAAAACCCTAGGGGTCGACCTCGAGTCTCCCCTGGTGCTTTCTGCAAGAGGCTCCAGGTAGGGCCATTCTCCCCGGCTGCAGTGTAGAGCACATTTTTTACATCTTGTCCCACCCGGACTGGCCCCAGGGCTACTGCATGAACTATCTCCTCTTTAATTTGTTCAAAAGCTTGTCGTTGCTCAGGGCCCCGTTTGAAATCATTCTTCTTCCGGATCACTTGATAGAGAGGGTTTACAATCAGACTGTAATTTGGAATATGCATTCTCCAAAAACCCATGACACCTAAGAAAGCTTGTGTTTCCTTTTTGCTAGTTGGTGGAGACATGGCTGTTATTTTGTTGATCACATCCATTGGGATCTGGCGATGTCCATCTTGCCATTTTATTTCTAAAAACTGGATCTCCTGTGCAGGTCCCTTGACCTTACTTTGTTTTATGGCAAACCCGGCCTTCAGCAGGATTTGGACTATTTCCTTCCCTTTTTCAAAAACTTCTCCTGCTGTGTTGCCCCACACGATGATATCATCAATGTATTGCAGGTGTTCCGGAGCCTCATCCTGTTCCAGCGCAGTCTGGATCAGTCCATGGCAAATGGTGGGGCTGTGTTTCCACCCCTGGGGCAGTCGGTTCCAGGTGTACTGGAGGCCCCTCCAAGTGAAAGCAAACTGTGGCCTGCACTCTGCTGCCAAAGGGATTGAGAAAAATGCATTAGCAATATCAACTGTGGCATACCACTTGGCTGCCTTTGACTCCAGTTCATATTGAAGTTCTAGCATGTCCAGCACAGCAGCACTCAGCGGTGGCATGACTTCATTCAGGCCACGATAGTCTACTGTTAGTCTCCACTCTCCATTAGACTTCCGCACTGGCCATATGGGACTGTTAAAGGGTGAGCGAGTCTTGCTGATCGCTCCTTGGCTCTCCAGTCGACGAATCAGCTCATGAATGGGAATCAGGGAGTCTCGGTTGGTGCGATATTGCCGCCGGTGTACCATTGTGGTAGCGATTGGCACTTGTTGGTGTTCGACCTTCAGCAACCCCACAACAGAGGGGTCCTCCGAGAGACCAGGCAAAGTGGACAGCTGTTTAATTTCCTCTGTCTCCAAGGCAGCTATACCAAAAGCCCACCAGTACCCTTTTGGGTCCTTGAAATACCCTGTCCTGAGGTAGTCTATGCCAAGGATGCACGGAGCCTCTGGGCCAGTCACAATGGGGTGCTTCTGCCACCCATTCCCAGTTAGACTCACTTCGGCTTCCAATACAGTTAGCTTTTGGGATTCCCCCGTCACCCCAGAAATGCGGATGGGTTCTGCCCCTTTATAGCTTGATGGCATTAGGGTACACGGTGCACCGGTGTCTACCAGAGCCTTATACTTCTGTGGGTCTGATGTGCCAGGCCACCGAATCCACACAGTCCAGTAAACCCGGTTGTCCCTTTCCTCCACCTGGCTGGAGGCAGGGCCCCTCTAATCCTCATCACAGTACTCATTTCTCATTTCTTGTACGTACGGGTCAGAAGTTTCTTCATTAAGATCAAGAGTAAGATCAGCCCTTCTCCTCTGTCTGGGGAACTGCCCGCTGGAAACTGGAGCAGCAATTCTCCTGGAAGAACCTCTTTCTGTGATTGTTTTCCCTTACAATTCACGTACCCGTGCCCCTAGGGCGGCAGTAGGTTTCCCATCCCACTTCCTCATGTCCTCTCCGTGGTCACGCAGGTAAAACCATAGGGTGCCCCATGGTGTGTACCCTTTATATTCTCTCTCTTGAGCAAAAGAACGCTGACTCCTAATAGCCGAGATACTGGTCCGTACAGGTGAGGAGTAGGACCCATTCTCTCTGAGTTGCTGGATCTCCCGGGACAGTTTTTCGGACAGTTTCTCCACAGCCGAGACGAGGGAGGAAGAGAGACTTTCCTCATATTGCCGGAGTTGACTAGCCAATTCATCCACTGTTTGTTCCTCTCCATCTTTCCAGGTCATCACTGCCAATGAATTGGCGTATGACGATGGTGAGCTCCTTATAAACTTCCGCCACATGGGTCGTGTGCACTTGACTTCGTCTGGATCTTTGGATAGTTGTTTATTGTTCAGGTCATCATAAATCACCTCCAGCACAGCTAATTCTCTCAGAAACTGGGTACCCTTCTCCATGGTGGTCCACTTGCTTGGGCGACATATGACATCTTCCTTAAAGGGATACCTTTCCTTCACGCTTGACAAGAGTCGCCTCCAAAGGCTGAGGACTCGTGTCCCGTTTCCAATCGCTTTGTCAATGCCCCCTTCCCTAGAAAGGGATCCCAGCTGCTTGGCTTCCCTACCCTCTAATTCCAGGCTACTGGCCCCATTATCCCAGCATCGGAGCAGCCAGGTGACAATATGCTCACCTGGACGGCGGCTGAAATCTTTTCGTATATCTCGCAGCTCACTCAGGGATAGAGATCGGGTGGTCACTGCCTCGTTTACGAGTTCTTCCTCTTCTTCCTCCCCGATCAGCGGCCGGCTCTCCTCCTCCTGTTCTCGTAATAGCCCTACTCCAGGGTAGTCTGCCTCGTACACTTCTTCCTCCAGCCCCCTTTTAGAAGAAGCTTCTTCCTCCCTTACTAAACGAGCCGACTTCCGCTTCCAAGATTTCTTCTTGTGTACAGGGGCGACTGATACCGGCACAGGCTGGTTCTTTGGTTCAGCCACAGGGCCTGTCACCGGGGTCTGAGTGGCCGCAGTGCCTGTCACCGGAGTCTGAGTGGCTGCAGGGCCTGTTGCCGGCGTCTGAGTGGTCACAAGGCTTGTTGCTGGGGTCGGAGTGGCTGCACGGCCTGTCGCTGGGGTCGGAGTGGCTGCAGGGCGTGTTGCCCGGGTCTGAGTGGCCGCAGTGCGTGTCGTTTTACTGTCAGAGCCAGAGACCTTCTCTTCCCTTTGAGGGTACTGAATGGTGTTGAACACCATTCGGTAGGCATGGGCCAGGCCCCAGCACGTTGCAATGAGCTGCATCTCTCTGGAGTTGCCAGGGTGACAGCATACTTTTTCCAAATATTCTACTAACTTTTCAGGATTCTGCACTTGCTCAGGGGTGAAGTTCCAAAACACTGGGGGTGCCCATTGGCCTAGGTACTTGCCCATCTTGTCCCACACACCCTGCCACTCATAACTATTCAGCCTTGGGGCAGATCTCTGGATGATATTCTTAAATTGCTTACCAACTTTAGACAAAACCGAAACAATATTCCCAAGGCTGTTCAAAATACTGAAAAGTTACTGTAATGAAGGAGGAAACATCATAGAAGAAGGTAGTGACACTGCCATTCTGTATTTCCTCCGTAAAAAAACTCTCAGAAAAGTCACTGTAATTGCTAGTTGTCTCCACGAAATGGAGACAACTCCATTTCCTTCCTACAACGATTTCCAACAATTTCCTTCCTTCTAGGAAATTAACTCTGTCCCTGCCGAAACCAGGACACAAGTACAGAAATCTAAATATTGGAAGGGTTCGATATACAAACAACAGCTAGCAATCATGAAGGAGAATGTCATACCCTTAATAAATGGACTTCCTGTTTATTATTCTCAGTATTATACAATTTTGTGTGATGGTTGTTCTCCCTTGACAATTTTACCAAGGGAATTTTTGTAACTGGAGCTTTTCTGTTTTGGCCCTCAAAAAGCAGATTCATGTTTCAATGTGTCAAAAAAAGCATATCTTTATTCCATTACAGGAATACACAATAGATGTTTTCTTCCGTCAGAGATGGAAGGATGAGAGATTAAAGTTTAAGGGCCCAATGAACATTCTTCGATTGAACAACTTAATGGCCAGCAAAATCTGGACCCCAGATACATTTTTTCACAATGGGAAGAAGTCAGTGGCTCATAACATGACAATGCCAAACAAGCTTCTACGAATCCAAGATGATGGGACTCTCTTGTACACCATGAGGTGAGTCTCTTCATCTGTTCTTTACTCAAGCTATTTCTCGATGTGATTTTTCCAGATAACCATTAAATAAGGTTCCAGGAGGACTCTCCTTTGTTTCATTTCTGTCCCAGCAGAAAGCAAGCTATGAAATTGTATGTTTTTGTTTCCAGTTCTGTTACAAGTCTGTTGGCCAGTTATGAGTTAGATCAGTTTTCCTACATGTTCCTCAGTCTTCATACCTCTATAAATAATGTATTAAAAGATACCGACCACCTGCATAAAGTGCTTTGAGATCTTCAGATGGGAATCACTGTGTAAGAATTATTAAGAATGCTCAAAATTTACCAACTCCATCTTAGAATGATTAAAATAGTATACGACTTTTGTCTGTTAGTGCACCCATTGTACTGACCATGTGAGCCTTTAAGCAAATTTATTATTAAGATCAGTGGCAATAAAAACTAGAGTAAGAAGAAAGGGTTAATAAGGCTTCAAATTCTTTCCAGCAAGAACTACAGGGAAAATATGTCTTACTCTGTAATAACTGTTTCTTTATATCTAATGACAATATTTTACTTAGAGTTTTAATTTTTACATCCTGTGCATGATTAGCAGCTAAGATAGACATTTAGCTGGTAAAATGTGTTAAATTTGCTTAGAAAATAATTTATGAAAAATTATAAATATCATGTATGCATAGGCATAAGCAGCATTTTTATAAGACTGATTTCTTCTTCGATTACTCTTTTTGCAGTAATGTTACCTATATGAGTTTTTTGGAAATTTTTTATCCAAATTTCCAGAGACCCCTGACTTAGTTTCTTTCTTTTTCTTTGAGAGTATTTAATAAATTGAATTTGTTGTGAATGTAGACTTAAAATCCCCAGCCTAAGTAAGATATAAAATGTGAGCTGTAAAGCAAACATGTAATGTGCAGTTTTTTCCATGCAGCCATACCAGCATCCCTTAAACCTGATTTACTATACAACACCCAAACCTTTGTAGTATTGAGTGTTGACGGGTAGACTGCTAATGATGTTGAATGAGGTGGTGGTTGGAGAGGTTCAGAAAAGTTTGCTGGAAATAAATTGAGACCCCCATTTATAGTATTTCTGCTGGGGCTCAAATCAATATTTGAACTTGTATCTGTATAAACTGACTGAAATTCTCTCCCTCCAGAAGGTGTTATAATCATATGCTATACATTATAGGAAATACTGTTTGAAACCATTATGAAGACTTTTTTTTTTAAAAACATAAGATGGGTCATGTCAGCTAGAATTAAGTAAGCGTTTTCATGACTTGTAAGTAAGTTGCTCCTGAGGGTATGAGATTAATGTGTAAACTGTTTTCATTGTCTAGTTTTTAAACAGCCATTTTTATCTGTGTCTATTCAAAATGATAGTGTGATTAATATCAGAGGCTCATGCAGTTCTTTCCTTTGCCTTCAGCTGTTTGCTGACTCTTCTCTCTCTCTGCCCCTTCACTTCAGAATAACTTTCCTGGGGAGTGGGGGAATAGAAATATGGAATATTTTTGGGTGGAAAGTTGGGAGAACATAGTGGGGAATACAATGACTATGAACCACTGGGAGTACAGGAGGATGTAGCTGATGTTTGAGGCTGGATGAAGAGGAATGAAGACGTCCAGAAAAAAATCTCTACCCAGAGGAGACTTACAGGATAGGAAGGAGAAACAGAGCTTTTTATTTATTTATTTATTTTAATTAAAAATAATGGGAAAGAAAAGTCTGTCAAAAACTTTCTTCAAACTGTTTTAAATTATTTTTTACCGTATCAATCCCCATATTTGATACTGGGACATTGCTGGGATTTTTTCACAAAATGAGCAAAAGCAAATGCATTGTTAACATACTGTCATTCTTAGCATAAATAAAAATAATAATCACAAGTAACATGGAGAATGAGTAGCAGCAATCTTTTGAAAGAATACAAATGGTTTTTTTTCTACATCTTCCATTCAAATTGTAAAAAAAAAAATAAATTCAGAAAACTATGGAGCACAGTCCTTTGGCAAATTAACTGTATTTTATGTGCTTTTGTAATGAGCCTTTGAGAGCCATATAATCACACATGTACCTCAGAATATTATGAGAAGAAAATGACTGTTCTTAACAACCTGCAGTTACATAATTTATATTTTCATTTAAATGGCCTTTCCTCATAGTTTTGAGGTCAGCTCTTTCAGGTTTTTGATGTGATAAGTCAATGCCTTCCAAAGGAACACATAAAAGGGAAGAAGCAAGAGCTGATTTAAATTTTAGTTAGTTTAATACAACATTTGAGTTTCATCTCCTAAATCAGCATGAATTCTGTTCATTTCTGTGGAATTGATTTTCTTGTCCTGCTAACTGACTTAAATGCATAGCGGTCTTTTGCCTTTTAGGCTTACAGTCCAAGCTGAATGTCCAATGCACTTGGAGGACTTCCCTATGGATGCTCACTCATGCCCACTGAAATTTGGCAGCTGTAAGTATGTAACGAGGAGTACGGCCTTTGGTTAGTGAGTATCTAACATTGTTCAGCATCACTTTGTTTCAGTAAGTTGTTACATGAGACGTTTAAAACACAAGATGGTACTTTTTGAAAAATTTGTAACGTGACACATCAAAATCTCTTTTCTCTATTCAGTGTTGTGTTTTCTAATGTATTTTAAAGCTTTCTTGACTCCAGTTAAGAATAGACACTATGCACCTAATTCAGAACTGCACTGATCTACTTTTATTCCAGCACGTAAACCATACCGATGAATGCAGGCCTGGGTGCGCGTAGCCTGTGTAGTATTAATGAAGAGCAGATTAAAGACTTCAAAGAATGTTTGTTTTGATTTATTGAAACATTAATTTTCGCTTTATTGTTAATGATATTTGTTTTTACATTCTTAGTCAATGAAGGCAACAACAAATGGCTTCTTGTGATAAAAAATTTCACTCATTAGCGCATCTGCATGTTATAGACAGGTGGACTTCGATCTCGCTAGTATTATTTTAACAGCAGCATAACTCCATTTACCTGTATTACAGCCTTTATTATTCTTTGTGAATTAGGATCACATTTTATATATAATTTATATATCCTGGATATAAAACCACCAAAAGGTTTTCTTTTTTTCTTTGGCTGTAGCCTATGTTCTCTGCTGGGCCCAGGAAAGGGAATGTTTTTTTGAGGAAACCGGTTAATACCTTTAAATTCTGGCTGATTTTACATTAATTGCAGCCACCACAAGTTACAAAACAGGTGATATGCTGCCACTAAGGACATCATTAACCAGATGAACATTGTCAGAGCACTGTGCCCACTCTCTATAACCCTGACATATCCCTTTTCCTTCGAGTTTGGAGCAAATTAAACCAAGTCGGTGTTTCCGACAATGTTTCCACACTAAAGGGAAATCTTAGCTATGGAGATAAAAGATCATTAGAATTAATAATATTTGTATCATGCAGCCTTTTTTGCCCCCTAAATATTATAGATATAATACATAATACAGCTTAACTAAGTAACACCAGAGATGTTAGCCAAAATTGGCTACTGACTAACAATATTTACATATATGTGCACAGCAAGGTATGTTTGATTTATAAGATGTGGGAGGAAAAAAGACTCACAGGTAGCCTCAAAACAACTTAAAAAAACCCCGTAATAATGACACTGATACTCAGGCCAAGAGGCTACTTTACAGTACAACTCTTTACAGTACAACTTCATTTCCATTCCTAAGTTGGAAACCCTTTTGACTAGGTATATTAGACTTTGTGTGAACAGTTTCTTTTTCTTCTTTTTTTTTTCTCTGGATTGTTTGGTTGGGTTTTTTTGCTTACTAATTTCTTCTTTGTTCTCTGCCCGTGGTTTCTGGTTTTCTAGTAAACAGGAGAATTCAAACTGTGAGCAATGTGATTTTAGAAAAGCTGTCTTTCATTTCCCCCGTAGTCACCTGTGCGCCAGCCTGTTGGCACATCCAGGGGACTCTTATTTCTGTTCATTTTGAATGGCTTCACACTCATTTTATTTCTTTACCTAGAACTCACTTCTAGACTACTGTGCATTTTTCAGCTTTTATTCTGGGATAGAATTTGAATGATGAATAGTGGTGAAAATAAGCAGGAATCCTGAGGATTTTGTTTTAGCTGAAGCAAGTCTGCCAGTGGTATATATTTGTCACAGCTCTTCATATGCTGCTAATCTTACATTGCTAGGAGGATCATCGGCCTGTATGAATGTCTCAGGGCTTTTTTTATACATAAGAGAAAGCCAAACTGAATGTATTGGAGAAGCTGTAGCTTAATAGATTGCCTTTCTTTATCCTCATCAAAAAGTCTAGCCAACAGTGGGGAGGATGGGGACGAATCAGCAATTGGCAATACTGCTGGTTTGCATTAAAGCAGAGGTCGTCTTGTGGGAAGCTGGAAAGATAGAAGGGAAGTGTTAAAAATCTCTACATGCTACCCACCTGGTAGATTTTGTTAGTCATGCAGTTTGTGGCTAGTTGCATGAAGAAGCTTCTTTCTGGGCCTCCACAGATTTCTCAAGTGGAAATGTTTGCAGCCCAGAAGAAATGTTGCTTTTCTTTTTCACTTCACTACAGTTATGGTATAAGACTTAAAATGTACTTGTCTCAGTCAATCAAAATGAACACACAATTTCTTCCATCAGTGGTTTACCCTTTTCCTTTCATACTCCATTTGTTAGTAGGCTATTAGGCTGGAAAAACTTGCAGGACATACATACTCAATTTTTTTCTTACTTACTGGAGAGGCATTAATGCTATTTAAAATACAGTGTTGATTTGCTTTCATTCTAGTTTATTTTGACAGACCCTAGGCTAAATGTATGTTTGATCATGAATGCACTGAGGGAGCAGCCTGCTTAATGTCAGTGTGTTCCACAAAAAGATACCAAGGACTAAAATTTAAGAGGGTATGCAGGGCAAGGCACAGAACCACTACAAGTTTGTTCAGGGCTTTGTCACTGAACCTGGCTTCCAATATTTAGGTATGAATTTCAGCTAATAATAAAATGCTTGTGATACACTCCCAAAGTGGAGAGTGGGGACAATGGAAAGTCAGAACAATGTAGGAATGAATTTTCAAAAATGTTGTGTGTCTTAAATCTTGCAAATTGTTATTCTTTTCATCTGGCTTACCACGATTTTTAGGATACATATAATATCTAATCTCTGACAAGTTTTTTAACAGTGTAGAAGAGATGTTGTTTGTAATTTAATAGCAATAAATTGTGGTTAATAAGATCACAAATGAGTGCCCTGTTCCCATGCTGCAATAGTCATTTACCCTACAGTAAAGCTATTTTAAATGGCCAATGGTATCTTTTACCATATCATTTTAAGTTTTTGGGGTGTGTTTTTTTTTGAAAAATAAGTAGCTCTTCTAATTCTGTGAATTTTGATGGAAGCCGTTTGATTTAAATTGCTGACAAAATATTTTATCTTATTTCCCACAGATGCATACACCACTTCAGAAGTGACATACATTTGGACTTATAATGCTTCAGATTCAGTGCAGGTGGCACCAGATGGTTCAAGATTGAATCAGTATGATCTTTTAGGCCAAACAATTGGGAAAGAGACAGTTAAATCAAGTACAGGTTAGTAAAAGATATTTGGAAGAAAAAGGCACTCACTCGGCTATGAAGAACATAGGCATTGCTGGTGGTGTTAGAAGGCTACTGAAAAAAACTGTTGCAAAATGTGAGATATTAGGCATAGCCTATTAATACATGGTACAAGTAACACATAGCAGCACTTTACTGATTCTTTCAAGTTAATAAGTAACTGGTGATAGCAGAGATGAACTTGTCCCCAGTGGCTGTTTTTTAATGCTATCTGGAGCTCAGTCTTGAATCCTAATGTTTGTAACCCAAGACCGGGATAATTGTTTAATTTCATATGGTAAATGACACTTTTTGTCTACTAAATGGTGAAGCATGCAGGTTTCAACCATTTTTTCCTTCCATCATGTTTTTGGCATTAAACGCTGGATTATTCTACCAGACTCTAGACTGTTCCTACATGTGCCAGGCTGTGATGGACCCCCATGATTGCCTTCTGACTGTAGATTAAGTTCGCAGGATGCCTTTGTGTGAATGCAGAGAGTTGCTTATGTGCAGAAGCCTGCAGGACTGAAGTTCTTGTCAGGGCATACAAGAATTCCTGTAAGTTCCTGGACACTGATCTTTCCTGGAGCTCAGCTGTAGCTGTACTCAAAAACTTTCTTATATTCTGTAGGATGCTTTCTACTACAAAATACATTGTGTGCAATTTAACCCTAGCACATTTGGTTCTCATAAATGTACCAAACTTTCTTTTACCAAAGAAATGGACTTTCTTAAGATGATAACTCTTTATTTCATTGTATTTTGTTTGTTTTTGGCACCTAGGCGAATATACAGTAATGACGGCTCATTTTCACTTGAAGAGAAAAATTGGTTATTTTGTCATTCAGACTTACCTCCCCTGTATCATGACCGTCATTCTCTCTCAAGTGTCATTCTGGCTGAACAGAGAATCGGTACCTGCCAGGACAGTCTTTGGTGAGTATGCTGAGTAGCATTAGCTTTGTTTGCAACAGCAGAAGCTGTTAGGAAGCATTTCTGAAGTTTGCTTGGTAAAGGCCTTTTTCATTCAAGTTATTGTGTTTGTAGAATGTGGTACTATTTCCTGTCCAAACAGCTTTCAACTGCAGCTTACAGATATCCTGAGAATCCCAAAGTTTTTGGAAATTAGCACATATGAGAGAACTGTCCATATATCCTTGACTCTGTTAAGAGGAAAAAGTTTTCACAGAATGGAAAAAGATGATAATGTTTCTATTTAAAAAGTAAATGTAGATTATTTTCTGAAATATCTTACCTTGATATTATCCAAATATTTTGGTACTTGGTAGATAAGCACATTTCTAAATATATTTTTAAATTAAGCAAATTAATTTTGAATTTGTTGAATTATTTGAATGTGTTAAACTTTGCAAGCTGTAGTTCTTTAAAAGAAACACTATTCTGGGGGTCTGGGCAAAGCTTGCTCACTAATTCAAATTGGAGTGTACTATAAGGCAGCGAACAGCTTCAGCAGCGCAAAATAATGGTCTTTCTCTTACAATAAGGTTTTGCTCTCTTCTTTATTAAAACAAAGTAACAGATGTCTTTCTTATTTGCCTTAAAGTTCTTTTAATTTGTTTGCTTTTAAAGAAAAAGAGACTAGCACAACAAAAAGAAAGTAATGTCTGCGTGGAATCAGCCATCAGAAATGCTGCATAAAATCGTATGATTAGTCATCAGTAAACACCATGCACTCTTCAAAAAATAGGCCAAACTCAAATGCATATTAAGTATGATGCACAACAAAGCATTTACTGTCTCTCCTGGTAGAAAAAATGCCACACAAAGCATCGTGAAAATTGCAGGTTTGAATATGAGCCTTACTGAAGTCAGATGAAATGGGTCAGTGGTTTTAGTGGAACCAGAATTCTACCATGTTTTCCCAGGCAGTTATCAGGCAGATTTTTTTCTTTCTTTCTTCAAAATCTTCTGTGAATTTGTCCATTTCTGCTTATCAAAATGCACATTCCTGTTTTCCAGCCTTGCAAGTACACTGTCAAATCCTTCTATATCTCTGTCTTTTCCCTTTTCTGTACACCCTCGTATACATTTAGGACCGTGTAACTGGTTTGTCCAAAAAAAGTCTCACATCTTCTCTTCCTCAAATGCACTTTCTGTTACTGTGTCGTCGGTAACAACGCACTACATCAGTAACAAGGCACTAGGATAATTTTCCTGGAATGTTGTGTCCCTTCCTGCATACCTCTTTCTTGTTCTTGATTTATTTTATTGTTTAATTTATGTGGGGTTTTTTTTAAATAACTAATATCTGCATGGCAGCCTGCTGCTTTACTCTGCTGGGGGTTTAGCATAATATGGATAATGAACAGTGTCCTGTTTCAGGATGTCTGGAGGGAACTGGGTGGGATGGCCGCAAGTACAGAACCACACCACCCAGTGACATAAAATCTAAAATCTGTTTACTGAGCACAATGGGTACATCGAGGAGATAGCAAATTCTATGCTAGTATTTTATTTCTGCCACACAGACATGCACGTCACGCACCAGTCAGGGCTCTGTCCCCTCCAGGCCAGCTTAGACTGGCGCCCTGAACCCAGGGGAACAAGACGTGTCCAGGCTCTGCCTGATGGAGCAGCCTAGCCCCTGCATATGCAGCATTTGCACCTCAGGCTTAGCCTTCTGCATTGGGTTGGATGTCCCCTGAGGAGCTATTTCTTAACATTCTTTTACACTCTAGATGAGACTGTCAGCATAAGCTGCCAATGACCCAGTGACACATGAAGCCCATACTACAGCTAAGGTAATAAAACAAGCTACTTCCAGCAGGGAATACAAAAATTGCAGGAGATTTTACTTTACATTTTTATTTGTTTTTATATGGAGTCGTCACTTGCTAGATATCCATCTTTGCATTGTATAATAAATATATCAGTATTAAAATATGATTAAGTAGAAAGTATTCGTTTTGATAAAATATTTTTCAGAATCAATGAGAAATTTATTTCAAGTACCTTCTTGAGAGTTACCAAGTCCTGGAAAGGACTAACTACTGGAGTACTGTTCCTTTCAAAGAAACATAACTCCCAGTTATTCAAAGCACCACTTAGCATTTATTATTTCATGTTTGAAAGAAGTTACTTTACTTTCCCCTTTCTATTCTCTCGCAATGTAGTTTCAAGTTCTAGGTTAATGTTAAGGGCTTGGTATAATGAGGCTTCTTTTATAGTTGAGCTCTTTAATCCCTTTCCTTTATGGCATCTATTTAATACTGTTGACCTAAGCTATCCCAAATGAATTATGGCCTAATGTTATATTGTTTCAGCTTTGCTTTAAATTATTGAAAGAAGAAAGTTTTATCATCGTTAATTAAATAAGTCTTGAATGTGTTTTCTCTAGCAGATAAATTTGAAAAGCTTTTGATTGCATTTTTAGCGAAAGGGAATAAGCCTGATTCATAATGCCTTCATTTAGTGCAAGATTACAATCTGTTTCATTTAGTAATGTGTTTATTGTTGCGCATTTAGTGTCAACAATATTAGCAAAACTAATCTTGTGCAGCTTATTGAATTCTTGCTTCATTTTTAATGGGTCATAACATCTAGAAGCATCACATATATTTGAATAGCAGCATTAGATGCAGGTGACAGAAAAATCAGAAATTAGTTTTCTTAGTGCTATAGTTATCTATGTGTTTTAACTCACATGCAGTAGGAAAAAGAATGTTAAAATGAATGTAGTTAGATATATATTCTTTGCTACCCGAAGCAGGCAAGAACAAAAATTAATAGTCATATTGTTTTCTAGTACGTTGTCCAAGATGCAGAATTTTAAATTCACACAGCTATCTTCTTTTGTCAGGACTCTGTTCTCTGTGATCATTTTATTCTTATGCTGCATTCCTATCCCTGTGTTTTGCTTGTTCTTGGTTTATCTTTTCTGAACCTATATTAATCAATGTACATTTTGAAGCAAAAAGACATTTAGACCTGAAATAGACAGACTTTTTAGTTGTGCAACTACAGAAAGGGGAACCTAAGAAAAGTTCAGATTTGTTCTCTGGTTATTTTTACATGGGAATTGAATAACGTAGACCGTTCCTTTTGAACAATTCTGTATATACAAAGTACCTTTTCCCATTTTGTTGAAAAAAATCTCAACTGTCTTTATTTACTTCTCCTTTCACATGCTGCAGATTATCTTTTGCGCTCTTAGAGATATCCCACCACTCACAGCTTTCAGTCTATAATTTCTTAATTGGGAATTTCTGCTAACTGTAGACATAACACTCTAGTGGTAGGCAGCGGGCAAGCGTACCTGGAAAACTGTAGCCCTTAGAGACTGAGCTGGCTGCAAATGAGCTAATATGTCTTCTCAGCTCAGTGGTGTGCCAAGACATTAGCTCATGTTCCAGTAGTGGCATAATGACATGCGACTTTTACTGGAGCTGGGGTAAATAGCACTTGCCGTTCAGCTTTGGGAATTAGCTTGGCTGTCGATCGATGGGGAACTCTGTTCCATTGCTCAGTATTGGTACAGTGAAGCAATGTAAGCACTGACTTCACGACATGTATATGTACCTTAACCAACTGATTGAATGCAACTTTTCTGGAAGTAGATTACGTTATGGTCCTTGGCCTACCATGCTATTTAAAACGGCTTCTGGCCTTTTGTGTTGCTCTTTTAGAAAAAAAGGTAGACCGAGCACTTGAGCTATTTTCTACAGTCTTTCTCTCAATGGTTGTTCAGACTTATCTCCCGATGTCTAAGCAGAATCAGTGTACACCCCTTTTGTATTGTATTTTCAAGTAATACATATACATTGCATAAGTAAAAAAGAAACAGTATGGTGTGTAGCCAAATGTTATGGTATAATACTTTAAAATTACACTATCTCCAGAATTTTTAAGCTTATGTTTAGACCTCCAACCATTTACTCTTGGAGTGATAAAATGAAGTAGTAATCTGTATCTCTGTAAAAGGGGCAACAGTCTTTTCCTTCTGCTATGTTATTTGTATTTATAAATCTATTCAGGTTTTGGACCAGGTTGAGTGATCTAATTACCTAACAACATTTGCAATTACTGTTAAAAAAAGAAAGAGTGAAATAATAGAGCAATGGAATTAGCTTCCTAATAATAAAAAAAGTAATTTATCAATCCTTTTGTGATATGTTCTTCAACCATTATGTGTATCTTTGCAAAATGCTGTGATGAAAAGGTAAAATTGTAGGAGGAGTAGCACAACATTGTAAGAAATGGAACACATTTTAAGTATTTTGTACAAATCATTTGCAAAACTGAAGTACCTCTTTTGTTACAGAAACGTCCTTTGGTAACTCATTATTTAGGCCTTTTACTTTAATTTTCAAAGGAGATGTCCACATTCTAAGACGAGAAGGCTAGGACATGATTTAGTTGGCTAAAATCTGTTCAAATTAGAAAAATCAGTTGATACACAAGAGGTGAAATTAGGGTCCAAAAGAACTTGTCCCTGTCAAGGAGTAGCCTGACTTTTGCACACAAATGTAGGTGTAAACTAGTCATCATGACAGATTTTAACTTTAATATTTATGTGCTAGCTCCTCCAATTTCCACTGTATGTTTTTAGTTACGCATTTCTAGTTTTTCAGTTTACCTCTTCCGCTGTTGCGTGGCAGTGCCCTAAACCGTTGAGTGACAAATTGTTTGCCCAAAGGTGGCTGTCTAACTTTAAACACATCTTGAATGGTATCTATCTGTCCTAGAATCCAAAATATGACAGAGCTGGTATTTTCCACATATATAAGCTTAGTACCAGTGAAAAGTGTTGAATTTACAGCCCTGGAGATGGATATCCTCTCTCCAGTGAGCAGATGCTATTTCAAAAGCGGCACCATAAAAAAAACTCCTAGGCAATCACATAGCTCCAGTCTTGGCCTGAATGGATAAACCTGTAGTGATAGAAGATATTTAGCTTTTATAGGCATGTGCTGCTGAGAACAAAAGCTGTAATGATGTTGGGGGATATTTACTGTCAAGTATAAAATGCTTGGTCTTCTTCAGAGAAGGGAACGTCAACGATTTATTTTAAAGACAAACTGATGACTGCTTGTGGTCTCTTACAAGTTGATACCTGTCCATGTCCTTCTGGCACCCGTTGAGTGCCACATCTGCTGGGTGCTGGCCTATAGAAGATAGTTCTTGACCTGTATATAAACTGTGGTCTTTCTACATCAAAGTGAGATATCATGCAGTCTTTACATAACCTGTTAAGTTATTTAGGCTGTTCAGAGTAGTATATGTTTTAGGGGAGAAGATTGTTTTCTTCTAATATTTTGATGACCTCATTGTAGGGGAACAATCTACTCACTGTTTTTAATACCAATTCTAGTTCACTAGTGTTATGAATTAGATAATGCAATGAGGAATGTTTTTTGATCTTGTCAGTGTATGGGTTTTGTGGGGTTTTAAGTTAAATCTTTGTGAAATAAGTGTTTTGTTTTACAAGTTGACCATGTTCCTCCACATTAATAATTCTTCAGTCCTCTCAGGTTTAGCAGTGACACGGAGGTGGGTTATTTCCATTCAGTCCTTTTTCGTAAAGAAGACCTGATAACAGTGATTTTTCAAATGAACTATAATGTGCAAAATCATCTGTCTTTTGACTGAAGAAGAATAGCGAGTAAAAAAATATTAGAGATTCCTAAACTGACAGGTATCACATTAAATTTTCTGTCCAATTTTTTCCCACTCAATTGAGGTTAAATGAGTATGGTAGCTTGAACATCACTGAATTTATAGAGTGAAGGAATAAATGAGAGTGCATTGGCAATTGTCTGACAATGTGCTGTTTGATTAGCATTTGGGTCACAAAGTGGTATGGCTTGCTGAACTTTTTAGAGAAATTGTCAACTGGTAGCAAGATACAAGATGTAAATTCACGATGTTTTAATTGAGACTAGAAAAGGTCAGCAGTTAATCTTAAATTAGATTTTTGAAGAAGCCAACGGAGCATCCAGAAGATTAGTTTATTCTAAAAGGTAGGACTTAAACAGAACAGTACCTTAGCAACTGTATATATTTACATGTGGATAAGGTCACCTTAACTCTGAGAAACAATCACTTTACTGATACTTCTCTATAATTAAAATGATTTATCTGCAGCTCAGGACCGGTGTTAATATTTAAAATTATCACATGCAAATGTGAGATAGACTGCCTTTTCCCTGAGGTGCTGAAAATAATGAAGCCATATGTTGTGTAAGTGTTAGGAGAGATTAAGTTCTTTACAAACTATGTTGTCTACACATTCTCATACAATACAGTATGATAGCTGCTTCCTTTTCATTGTATAGGCTAGTAGATCCCAACAGTGTCACGGCCGATTCCAGACCAAATCTACTTCTTTAATTTATGGAGGCTGAAAAATAGCAATTAGAGAATTATGTTTGCTAAGGTGTCTGGATACTGTGTGACTCAGTGGGATGTTTCTGGGCCTTGTTTTCCCTGCTGCACAGGCCTTTGGAAGCCAAAAGGCTTCCAAAAGTACTCTCCTGCTCATCAAGGGAGAGTAGCGCTGAGGCTGAGTCCACTTAGCTTTGCTTTGTCGTCCTTTGTAGCACCCTCAGAGATGGAGATTCTTTACAGGAGGGATGGAAATTGCAAAGCCTGAAGAGGTCTGAGTAGGTGTAATTGCTGCCTCTCTTCCCTCTCACACAGTGGTTAAAAATGCTTCTCTTGTAGCAGAAGGAAAATTTGAGCTAGGTCGATCCTGCAGAACCCAGGTGACAGATTGCTGACAGTAGAGGATCTGGCTTAGGGAGAGTGACTTTACTTTCTCTTGGGAATCCTCTTACAACAATTTTATGAGTGTGTAGTTGTTGAAGCTGTGATGCGCTGTTACTAATATTTCTGTCACGGCATCTCCTTTGCCTGTCATAATGGAGTGTAGGTTTGTTTATCTGTGCTAAGTATATCACTTTGCGTTGCTGTTCATTCTGGAGACGTATTTAATGGCGTGCCACAAAGGGAATAGTTCAGTTTGTCTAAGTGTGATTCAGCCCGAGGTGGGAGAACTCATTTACTTAAGGAATGGAGACTGCGTTTGTGGCTGTGGGTTTCTGCTTGCTAAAACTGATTCAGAAAAATGTTCTCTTCCTTTCCTCCCATGTATCTTTTTTCTGATTTTTTTGAGTATAATTCCTGGCTTCCTACTGGGTCTTCATTATGTACAAAGTACTGTAAAGTGCTTTTAATAACTGCCACGGTGAAAGAACAATCTTCCTGGATCATCAAGACTTGTTTTCTGACACATAATACACAGTTATAATAATCTGGCATTTCAAATTAATATGTTGTTCTAGAAAAAAATCTGTGTTACCTGAATGAAGACTTAACCTGTTTATGTGTTCAACTATGTCATTGGATGGTTAGTGAGACAGCTATTGGGAAAAAAAATAATCATTATTTCTAATAACAAAGGTCAATTTGTGTGGTGCTGTCAGTAAAGATGGTGCCAGACCTGCAGCCACTGCAGTGAAGCCAGCCACCAAACATTAACGTATTAATCATTATTACTGTAATGCTGCAAAATATTATGATTCCATTAAGGAATTGTTAATTTTGTCCCTTACCTGTCCCGATAGCTAAAAAAAAAAAAATTATCTCTCTCCTGTAAGTAAAATCTTCAGCTGATTATATAAAAGGGAAGTTTAGACAACAAAATTGAACTAAAATACTTCAAAGGAAACTCCAGGTGCAACCTTTAATATGGTTCTGGCAGTTTGTCACCAACTTAGATAAGCAAATTTTCCGTTCTATTTCACAAACATACCATAATAATTTTTGTTAACATTCAAAATCCAAGTAAAATCGTTGATGCTGTGGTTTTTTGTCCCCTTGCAGGAGTAACAACTGTGTTGACAATGACAACACTGAGCATCAGTGCTCGAAATTCACTCCCCAAAGTAGCATATGCAACAGCTATGGATTGGTTTATTGCTGTTTGTTATGCGTTTGTATTCTCTGCATTAATTGAATTTGCAACTGTAAATTATTTCACGAAACGAGGATGGGCCTGGGATGGAAAAAGTGTGGTGAATGATAAGGTAAGTCCTAAGGAAATAGCCCTATTTCCGGTCAGTTGCACTAAAACAGCTGTAATATATTGTTTTGATAAAATTGGCTATATAAAAAAAAATACATGATGCTTTAATTCAAAAGAATGTAGATGTATTTTCTGTCCTGAACAAAAATATATCCGCCCTGATGTAGCTAATCTATCTTAGTCTCAATAATCCAGATTGAGTTATCAAGCACATTGGTTTTTTATGTTGGGAACTGTCTGACTTTTTTCTTGACTCCTTAGATACAACTGTTTATCTGGTTACTCAGAAAAATTAATCCAGATTATATTGGTTGATCACTTTTTTATTATTTAATCCAATTGAGTTGGAAATAAGAAAAAGATTACAGAAAGATAGAATGTATGTTAATTTTCCTGGTAACTAAGGATCAGAAAAACAACTGAATGCCCATATATGTAAAAACTATTAATAACAAAATCTAGAAGTTTTGAACATTTTCAGTATTCTGAAACTTACGCTTAATGATATGTAGACATTAATTTTTAATCTAATTTAAATAGCAGTGGTACAAAATTCCAAGCATTTTTCACCTATGATGTATTGATGCTCTGAGTGCGCAGAAACAGAGTCATGCCTTAATTTTCTGGTATTGATAGTAGTGTAGGTGTGATAGTATGAAGAAATTTCAACCTGGTAGAATTTCTTATTTCGTGAACAGAATGAACTGGTGATATGTCTAAATTTGTGTCAAGCTTTACAGTTTATAATTTTAATAACACAGAACAAATGTTAAGGCTGACTTGTTGTTTTGACTGACTTACTATATTATATAATTTTGTCCTATCCCAGTCCCTGATTCTACCAATGGAAAAGGATTTCTTCTGACAAAGCATACTCTGATTTCTGTGGTTCTCCTTAAAATAGGATAGGATATGATTTGCTTCCTAGATGATGATAAGAGACGTGAAGCAAAGTTTAATTAACTGATCGTTTCTCAGCACTTTGAATGCATAAAGCACAATGCATAAAGAAGCAAAATGTTCAGTTAATGGTAAAGGAGAAATAGAGGAAATGAGTACATTGTTTATAATTCCCTGTGGCTTCCGGAAGGGCATGAACTATCCATAGCTTCAGGACCTGTTCCCTCATGCTAGAAGTAGATACTGAATCACTACAAGTTTATCAGCATGTCACGAGTGAAGCTTTTCAGACTGGCACATTGCCCTGGCATTGTAATAATGTAGGGAGCCCTTACAAACTCTCCGATCATCCTTTGGCTGTTCCTTTAAATTAATATAACAGTGTTGTCTCATGATCTCAGCAGTGGCAGCTGTTTAACAGCTAGGTAGTATTCCTTCCCTAGGAATGACAAAATTAGCCATTCCATTTTTAGATTTATATACCATTCACATGTCCAGTTCTCTATTTTCTTCAAACTGACTTAACAAAAAGCTAAACTTTTAACATATTCATAGTTTCTCCTACAAAAGTATGGTTCATCTTTATTATGCAGGTCTCATTAATGGTATTACGGATATCTTTTAAAAACACACTAAGTGTGTCTGAAAGGAAGGAATTATAGATCAGTTAGAGTGTTCCTCTTGTAATTTGATTTGGTAATTTGCATCTGTGCACCTAAAGCCGGGCTTACTCTTCACCAAATAAAGTGAAATATGTTTCCTCAGTGACAGCCATCTGTGTTCACGTTATATGGAAATTCCCATCTAAGTGCTGTCAACATGGAATTTGTCTCACAGGAAAGCAGGTGCAGGGACAAGCTACATATTTGATCAGCCTTTTTTCATGCTTCAGTCAATAAGGAACAATGCTGAATTCCCACCCGATCCCAGATTTTCTTTTTGTGTGACACCATCTCCTGAGACAAGGTATTTGGGGCACAACATCTAACCGTGAAGATCTTACCGAGATTTGTAGATGGCCCTGATAAATATCAAATTGGAGCTAATTTAAAACCAAAATTGGAAATTGGGTAGATGCCTCCTGGTGGAAGTAAAAAATTGGAATGCACCTGTATGAGAAATGTCACAAGAATTCTCTCACTTGTGCCACTTCCATTAGATTAAAAATCAAACCAAACTAATACAACAGCTGATGATTTCTTATATGAGCCAGAAGTTAACTATTTCTTCATCTGTTTAATTCTGTATTTTGTGGAAGAGATGAACTGAATCTAATATTTATTTGCCTGCTTCTAAATTATATATGGAGAGCCTTGCTTCCTAAGAAACCAAAATCCTTCCATTCTTTCCTGTAGGTTCTTAGAAGTTCCTTAGTTTGGGATTGCTGCAAAACAGTGAATCAATTTATAGCATTACAGTCTTATTGCAGAGCTAGTCTGTGTACCTATATATATGTCTTAAAAACGCAAGCCTATACTCATTACCTATACATCCCTCTATCTGTCTATAGACATAGCCTCTTCACTGGAGTGCCATTGGCTAAACTTTAGCCATTTGAAAGCGTACACAACCCTGTAAAAACACAGAATTTCTGAGGTTGGAAGGGACCTCTCGAGATCGTTGAATGTAACTCCCCTACTCCAAGCAGGGTCAGCTAGGTACGGTTGCTCAGGGTCATGGCCAGATGGTTTTTTAATATCTCCAAGGATGGAGACTCCACAACCTCTCTGGGCAACCTGGTCCAGTGCTCAGTCGTGCTTACAGTAAAACTGTTTTTTTTGTACGTTTAAGTGGAATATTCTGTATTTTGGTTTGTGCCCATTGCCTCTTGTTCTTCCACTGGATATCACTGAGAAGAGTCTGGTCTGGTCTTCTTTACTCTCTCCCACCAGATATTGATATACATTGATAAGATTCCCTGCTGAGCCTTCTCTTCTCCAGGCTGAACAGTCCCAGCTCTCTCAGCCTTTCATATTTCAGATGCTTCGGGCCTTAAATCATCTTTGTTGTCCTTTGCTGGACTCGCTCCATTATGTCCATGTCTCTCTTGAGCTGGGGAGCCCAGAACTGGGTCCAGCACTCCAGATCTGTCTCACCAGGGCTGAGTTGAGGGGAACGATCACCTCCCTTGCCCTGCTGGTAATGCTCTTTGTGATGCAGCCCAGGAGGCTGTTGGCCTTCATTGCTGTGAGGGCACATTGCTGGCTTGTGTTCAACTTGGTGTCCACCAGGACCCCCTGGGCTTTTTCTGCAAAGCTGCTTTCCAGCCCATTAGCCCCAATCTGTACTGGTGGATGGGGTTATTCCTCCCCAGGTAGAGGACTTAAATTTCCCTTTGCTGAACTTCGTTAAATTCTTGTTATTCCATCCCACTTTTTCTTATCTTCTGTTATATTTTAGGTTCTAATCCCCATTTTCATCACTGTTATGCATTTTTAAACAATAATTTCTGAAAAACAGAAATAGTTCTTGGGCTAGTTCTCGGCTCACTTCTGCAACTACCAGGCTGGAGTCCTTCTTTCTCTTAATTGCAGTCTCTTTCTGACCTCTGTATGTGTGTGTCTATGTATATATACATGTAAACACACACATATTTCTCCAGAATCTCTTAAAAATGTAGACCATTACTGAAATTCCTTTATTTATTGGTGGTATGTTATGAGATGTTCAAATAATAATGATGCTAGATTTATGGGAAAGATGGCCTAATTTTCATTTTATTACAATGCCGGGTAATCTTTTTTTTTCCCAGTACACCCATTCACTCCTTCTAGTTCTCTTAACAGAGAACATTTTAAAGATCTTGCAATTCTGTTGTAAGGAGTCAGATACAAAGCAGCTAGAGAAAGACCAACTCATTCCCAGTTATCCTTGCAATCGCAGTAACAGACCCTTCCTCATGTAACTTCAGTAGGGCATTTGATGGTGCAAGAGTCCATGTTTTTAGAGCATTCTTATGTTACTTGTACCTTCTTTTTGGATAGACTGGAAGTGTCATTCTTTATATTTGAATTTATCGGTGTGGTATTCCTGGTATTTAATTTTAACGTACTCACACATACTCATTTGTTTCTTTTACATTTGAAATGATGTTTTATTAAGTCTATTCTGGCAAATACACATTAAATATTTAACTTCATGCTGTCTTCCAATAGAAAAAAGAAAAAGCGTCTGTCATTAAGAAAAACAATGCCTATGCAGTGGCTGTTGCCAACTATGCTCCAAATATTACCAAGGACTCAGTGCTACCAACCATCTCCAAGAGCGCTACAACTGCAGAACCCAACAAGGCAAAACCAGAAGCGAAGCCACAGGAAGCAAAGAAGACATTCAACAGTGTTAGCAAAATTGACAGAATGTCTAGAATAGTGTTTCCAGTCTTATTTGGTACTTTTAATTTAGTGTATTGGGCTACATATTTAAACAGGGAGCCTGTCTTACTTGGCTTTGCGCCATCAACCTAAAAGCTGAATTGCACTGAGGACTTAAAGCATCATTCTAATCAGATAGGTTGTTTGCTATGTACAGTACGACTAATAACTGCTAATCTGTGAACCATTATGTACAGAGTGTATATAGATGTCTTATCTGTGTATCTCCAAAGGAGGGACACAGTGTTAATTCATGGGTCTGTAAACAGATAGCACCCATGGCAAATATAGCCAGCTCTTTAAAAGTTATACCCAGGGGAGTTCTGTTAAACTAGGATTCAAATATACAGAATTATATTCTCTCCGTACAATGAAATGAAGATATGATCCTACATAATTATTTAGGAACAGTATTTTTTTAATTTAAAGTTAAAATATTTTTCTATAAAGTAACTAATTCTACTTTAATGACAGAAACTGTCATTTAAAAAAGTGATTTTTTTAAAAAGGTGTAATTGTTTCATACAATAGCAGTACCCATGTACATAACAGAGTACGGAGGTCGTACAGTTCTACTGTTCACAAACATTCTGGATACTAGGTAGGCTGAAGAGGTAGTAAAGACTACTATATGGCAAAAGCCACAAGTTTCTTACTGCTGTCCTGTTTGAAGTTGTTAATAAACTCTTCTAATTGATTTCAGGGAAAAGCAAGTGTTAATCAAATTTCCAAATCAACCAACTTCCGCTAGTGAAACTTAGTCTTTCCACTGTTTTATTTATTTGATGTTGCTAAGCCAGGTTGTCTGGTTCAGCAAAGTTGGATTTTTTTGCTTTTTGATTTTGTTCTTAATTGGATTATTGTCAGGTTCATAAAAGCACTCAGAAATTTTTCAGGGTTAAGTATATCAGTAATATAATACACTCTTTTTCCTTGCTTAATGTTATCCTAAAACCTGCCATTAAAATATTTACCTGTATTTGTCCCAGAAAGCATTGTTTTCAAGGGAAACAAGAACCATGATTTAAGTTCAGGAAATTGTCCATATAATAAAATTTACTGCTGCTTTTGTAAATTGCAACTTTACATTTCGCTGACATAACTTTACAACAACTTTGTATACTAGAAATGGTTTTGCTAAGATTTGAATGTTATTTTTTTAATAAAAGGTCATGCATCATCAGTAGGTATCAACTGTATTTCATATACACGAATATAACAAAATTGGAGCTGCCATTTGCAATTTTATATGAACATTTAATACTGATCAGTAAAATTGTTTTTCATCTGAGCCTTTGCAAGGATTCTTTATGCCCCTAAAGGCCTGGTAAATCATGACATAAGTAATAATTGTGTACTGTATTTAGATTTTAGTATACTTGGCCAATCAAAAATACTTTGATTCACACATACATTAGCAGTTATTAGTTGACCTTTAAAAAAAGATACACCTTTATGATGATGTCTTCTAGTAGAGACATATGTAGTCGTATAGTGTCATTTATTGCAGTTTTGTACAGTACTTGAGTATAGTGCATAAAATAGATATGTTCAGAGTTTAACAAAGTTGTACAAATATTTCTAAAATCAAATAAAAGAGTATCTTAAGACATGGAAATGTGCTAAAAACAACAAAGAGAAACACTGCTTTCATTTGCTGTTTTATTTTCTTGCTTTTTCTTTGCTTTTAATGTGATTCTGTTTTGTACTTTGTGTGACAGTATAGATGCCAAGGTCACAAATGCATATTATGAATAGAATTAATAGTTAAGACAGAGTTGACATCAGTAAAATAAAGACATTTTGTAAGTTATAAATGAAAGGGAGAAGCATGGACAAGGTGTGTATCCCTTGAAGTCCCTCTAATTAAGCCATCAGATTAAACCTTTCACATCAACAGTGGTTAAAAAATGAGCACTTTACTCAGAACGTTAAAATAAAAGTATCCTTATTTTCATATATATTTATATATAAATGTAGATCTTCCATGTAACATGGAGATGTGTGCAATAGTGTGATTATGAGCATAAGGCTGGAAGGCAAGCAATAAAAAAAAGGTTTTTTCATGGTATAATTATACATTTTTAAAATGTTTCATTTGTAAACTATAAATTATCCCTTTAACGTCACATTGTCCAGGTATGAATAAATATATAAATATGTACATATGTACAAATAATTGTAAATATTAGAACTGTAGAAAAATCCCGTCACTTTTAACTCTAGTTGGCAAAGGGCTCTGACTGTATAGTTTAATGGAGGCCTATGCTAAACTGCTCTTGAACTTGAGTAGCTCGATTATGTTTTCTGTAGCTGAGGTCTCCTTCCTGTGACCTAGTGGGAGTTCTTACCTTCTGTTCACATCAGCAAGATCCAGGGACTCTCTGAACCTCACTGGACTGGGGTATGAGAAATAGAGGTTTGTGTTCCACCCTTGGCCACGTCCCAGGTACTCCAAACCCTTCACAGTGTTTAAACAATGTTGTGTATTGCTCCATGCATGACACTGTATAGTCAGAACTCTTCCCCACTACAAACATGAGTGTGCTCAGAGGCATGTTGGATTACCTGGTAAGGAAGGATTTTTCATCCTTATCCAAGAATGGGACGACTCAAAAGGTTTTTGACAGTACAAGTCTTCTCCAGCAAGACTTCTTCTCTGGAAGATAACATCTGTGTAATTCAGAGCTGCATGCAAAAAGCATCTTCAGTTTGCACAAGAAGCCTGATGCTGTCTCATGTTAGTCAGCTCTGCTGCTACTGCTTTTATTGGGTACAATTATTTTTTCATTCACTGACTGTTTTCTCTATGCTTGTGTTATGCTTTGTCAGGCAAAAAACCAGGTGTTTATCACATGCTAAAGATACATTTATTGCACACTAATATAGAAAATAGGCATACTATATAAATTCACTCAGTGAAAAATAATACATTTTAAATATCCACATGCAGTTATTGTGGGCATCAGCAAGGCTTTTGAGTGCGTACACTCCAGAAAAGTTTCATTTTTACATTTAGTTCAGTTGGTCCGTGTTAACGCAAACTCCTTCTGTGGGAGGAAGGAGTCTGCTTTATTGTTTCACTACTGAAGCGTTTATAGTGAGTAAACTGACTACACATAAGTTGCAAATTTGTAAGACTAACAACTGGATAAGTGAATTTGAATGTAAAGATTTAAGTGAACGCAAGCATCATGCAAGGAACACTGGAATAGAAGAGTTAGGCCTTCTTTCCGTTTAGCAGTATAGAATCTGTGTCTGGGATTTTAAAGCTGGTCTCACAAATTTATGTGCCAAATACCTAGAAGTTTCATTTAATTTGAGTAAAACTTGCTGGTCTTAAAGCAGGGGGAGAGAGCATGAGTGAGCAAACGCAAGTCACTTCGCTATCAAAGACTTGCACATGGAATCTACCAGTGAAATTTTTGGTTGACATGTTAATCTAATTTATTTTTTCCATTATTCTTGGGTCAGGGTGTCACATTTCACGTGACTTAAGAAACGAATACAATAAATACAATGATGTAACACTGTGGTAAACTTGGATTGGAATTACCATAATTCTGAACGAGGTTTATGAAGTAGGTTTCCAATGTAGTACTGGGGCACGTACTTCTGGATGCATGTGGTCAGTAATTTAACAGTAATTTATAAATCAGCAGGAAAAATATAGAGATCAGCAGGGTTTATCAGCCAGGGTTGTCTGCTGGAGGCTTCTTAACAAATTGCTTTTAAAAGAGTGGCTTCCAAACGTCTCAATTATGTTGTAGCCAATGAAATTACCTTCACATTCCATATCTGGGTTAATTCAACTTGTAACTGCTGCATTGTTGAGCATCTTTAAAAAAAAATTATTATGGTAGATTTTCTGAGATACGAACTTTAGGTTGGGAGACTACTCATACCACTGAACATTATACTAAATTAAGGAGCTAGTCTGCCTGTAGAGTCACAGGAGAGAGCATGAAAGAACTTCACGAGACACCAAACAGCCTTACTGAATCACCTTCCCCTCCCAGTGATTATAGATAACATATGGGGTGGTGAGACCTTTCAAAAGTGGGGTCATCATAAACTGTCTGCAGGAAAGCAACCAGAAACAGCTGGGAGGATGTGGGGATGTATGGGGGAGGAAAGGGGGAAAGAGAAGCAGCAAATGGCTTTGTTACTGTGTCAGCGGATTGTGAGATGATTGAGGAAGAAGCCATTGAGGGAGGTAATGTGTATTTTTGTTTCAGCTTCAGTTCTGACCCCTCATTACCATATGTGAGTTGTGGGAAAGCAACTTTTAGAGCATGTGAAATTGAAATACTTCTTGTATAATTCTGCTGAACTTGAGGAACATGAGTTGTGCCTTTGAAACTGAGAGGCTTCTGCTGACTGCTTTGTGAAAACCATGCAATGTTGTGTGCTTCCTGCCATATGGGACATCTAGGGTGGAGGGGGGAGAAGAAGCTTCAGGAGTTAAGTAGAACTTTGTTAATTCTAGGTTTTGTTTTCTTAAGAGGTGTGACTTTCACTTAAGCACAGATAGCATCCATCCTCCATACCTTTCATTCCTATTCTGAAAGCTTAGTGGTGCACAAATTTTTGCCTTGGCCTTTCACGAAATAGATGAAGTCTATGCTTCTGAACATTTCCATTCCTAACAAATTTGCATGAAAAGATGATTTCAGTATGGATATGAAGCTATCATCAGTCTATGCCCGATTATGTGTAGACACATAATGCTAAAATTTAGAAAGCAATGCAATGGGTTTTAAAGCAGAGGAAGAAAACATTTTAAAATGATCCCAGAAAGTTAAATAGCTTCATTTAAAAAACACAGAGCATGATAAATGTACAGATGTCTAAACACATCTAAATAGAATCTCTGAGTGTGGTATAATTTGGTGTCATAGATAATGTTTTTGTCTTGAAGACTGAAACGTAATTAAGTGAATTTATATGAAAGTCAGCTCACGCTTCAGCCTCCAGTAAAGGGAGTGGTTCTTTAGAAAGCAGAGTTTTAGGATTCCTTCCACCTCTTCCCAGTGGCAGTGTACCTTCTGCTAGAATGCTGTCAGTTTGCAACATAACTTTAAGTTATATCCCTTTAACATTACCTTCTCTTGTTTTTTTTTTTTAGTCAAGGAGACCTCCTCCACCTCATCTCTGTAGATAACCCAAACTCCCTAACAACCAGAACTTTTAATTCTATTCTGAATCCAATTGTTAATTCCAGCCATCTGAGAATCAGTGAGGGACTTTATCACTTTAGACCTTTAGTAGTAGAAGCTAAAGGCTCAAAAGTTTGTTTCAATGAATGGCAGATGTTAATCACATAACAAGTTTGTTTTCCTCTACTTTAAACCATTTAATTTTGTAGATTCAGATCTCACTAGGTGAATCCTTGAACTTGCTTTTTGGAGTCTGTGATTACATCTTACTGGAAGAGGCTAATCTCTGAGGGCTTGATGTCTCTGAGATCAGGGCAAAATTTGCACTGAATTTAAAATAAAACTGATTAGCATCCTCAGGATATTCGTCTATGTCACTGAAGTCAGTAAGGATTTTTTACAGAAGGGGAGTATGCCTGAGAGTACACCTGGGCTCTCCTTTGGACAGAGGTTCTTAGTTCTTTAACCCATGAAAACAAGCCTTTAAAAGAAGAGCCAACCATACTGAAATACAGGACTTGATGTCTGTTTCATTCCTCGTATATATTAATGCCTTTTAAGAATATTGTGAAAGTGCTATGAGTTAGGAGTAGGTGATAACACTCACAAAAAGGAATTTGGAGGATGTTTTAAAATATGCAAGATGATGTATACTCTTCCTGTAGTGTTGGTGTCTACATAAATATATATGAATATATTTTTGTTGTTGGATGATTTAGAAGTTATATTTTGCTTTCAAATTTCAATTCCTTACATAATGTTGTGAATACTTCACTCGATCAGATGGCCTGGAGCGTGCCTTTATGCATTCAGGGTTTTTAATGATTGCACTGAGTGCTTTCATTCATCTGATGTTCAAAGAGGTGAGCTTCAACAGGTTGAAGTGGTGTATTTCTTTTCCAGTACTTCACCCATCTATCTACTCTGTTGAGGATGGATGGAAATAGAGAATGGAACAAGATATTGCTTTAATCAACTGCTTTTGATATTCTTTATTAGATGTTCATTTTGGCTGAATTTATCAGTTTATAGGCTACTGTAGCTTAGCATTAGCACGGAATGCAATGTAGTACTTTACATCTATTAGAATACATATGTACAATATGCACCGTATCTATAAACTGTTAAAAAATCAGTTCCTAAACAGCACCCCTTCACCCTCTCCCCTCCAAATAGTCACTTTATTAGGAAACATTTGAAGGCACTTTAATTTTAATGGAAGTGATTACACTAAATCTTGTTATACTTGTTTTAAAAAAAAATAGTAAAAATAACGTCGAGTCTGATTCAGACATCGTTAGCAATTTCTCAGCTGAGCTGGAGTCAGAGAGTATATTGTATGACAAATCTACTTTAGTGAGTCACTTAGGCATGAAAATGTATAGGAGTTTGAAAAAAGATGCTTCCAGTATATTAACAAGAAATAAGGAAACAGGAAGAATGGAACCAATAATTTTAAAGAAAATTAAACACCAATCAAATGTGCACAGTAAGAAACTGCATGATAAATGTAAGTATACTTAACCTTGAACATCAACGTCATATAAAATCTTCTGGGTGACAGTTCACTTATTTAGTAGGTTTCATAGTTATAAATAATTAAAGAGGATGATAATATTCTGTAATTTGTGACCTTGTTTTAACTGGAAAAAGTTGTTACTTTTCTAAAATGTAAAAGAAATAACTGGATTTATGTTTGAATGTGTCACTGCTTGCTGTTGAAGAATATTTATTAACCACATGCAAAATATTGCTTAACATTATCTTTTTGTACTTCTTATTAAAGTTAATTTAAATATAGCACATTTTGTATTTTTGTTTTTAATGTTTTGACAGCACAAATGTTTAATTCCCCTCGTGGCTTTTCTCTCAGGATTTGCGTGCGGGTTTTTTGGTTGGTTGGTTTTGTTTGCTTGTTTTTAAGCAACCCATTACAGCCTCTGTGAAGGTGCTTTTTTATTAAGGATAGAATTTCCCAAAGGAAGCAAATAATATATTGGAAAGAAAATATTCCTTAGCTTGGTGAGAGTTTAACAGGGTTTTCTGTTTAAATAATGAGAATGTCCTCATGTATTCATATTACGCATGGCAATGTTTCATTTTTTCAGAAGGTTATAAAACATATTGCTGCAGGTTATACACTAACCACCAGTTGATGTGGAACATAAGAAACCTCCTACTAGACAGCTTGGTTCATCAATAGGAGTAGGTAGATGGGGTAACAAAGCTTGCTCGGAAACAACCCCAAATGTATATACTGTTAGTAGGGTGTGGGTTTGTTTTTGGTTTTTTTTGTTTTGAAATGATTGTTCTGAGTTCCAAGTCTTTCAGTGGAAAGGCTATAAATATTTCAGGGATGACCCTTTCTTTTCCTGTATAGCTGCAGCTTCTCATGACAAACACATAAATGTTCTTCATGGAAGATGGAAGTAGTTTTGCTTATCAGAAGGGATATGGGGCTCCTTGTATCTGGGTTGGGGCTATTTAATGCTCTCCCAGAATACCTGGGAATGCCAGGACAGAGTGTGAGCAATCTATGTTGTGAATAGATAAATATAGTAGAGTTGTAATAATTTACATTGGAAAGGATCTCTGAAGGTCATCCTGTCAAATGCCCTGCTGAAAGCATAGCCACATTACATGACGTTGTGTGGGGCCTTGTCCAGTCAAGTGTTGAGCATCTCCAAGGATGGAGATTGCACAACCTCCCTGGGTCCCTGTTCCCCTGTCACCACTCTCATGGCATAAAAACATTTCTCTGTATTTGATTGGAATTCCCCATGTTGCAAATTGCGCCTGTTGCTACTTGCTCTATTGCTTTGGACTGCTGAGATGAGTGTCCCTATGCATATAGCCCAAGCTATAGCCCTAAGTGGTTTGGCTTTATTGATAATTTAGATTGCAAACACTAACATTTGGGCCCAGGCTTCACCACAAGGCTGGCTTTCCTAGGGTTTTCCTTGGAAGATCACTGCTTAGACCCTACTTGCTTGTACCCCAAAAGAGATTGGGGTACATTTTTTGTACTGTACACATGATTTGCGTGTGTATGATGACTTCTGTCAATTAACAACATGCAGTAGAAGACCCTTGCTATCGCATATACTCACAAAATCAAACTGGGTGATTTTGCACTTGCTTTCCCACAGTAAATTTTCAGGTACTGAGGTGATACAAAATATGTATTATATCAGGTGAGGAAAACCCTCCCTTTTATACATTGACTACCATTGGGCATGAGGTAAGGGTTACAATGTGGCTGATGGACTTAATTTTTCAATTTCAAATGCATGTAGGTACTTGGCTATAGAGTGCTATAGATCAGGTAGCTGCAACCCTCAGCTTGAACAGTGGCATACCTCTGAGCTGGAACAAATGCGTGATGCTTCATAGCCAAATGTCTGCCCTGTCAGCCTTGGAGCCTCTTGCATGAGAAGCCCTGTAGGAGCAGGATTCCTCCCTTAATAGGTGCTGAAAATGTATGGAAGATTTGCAGGCAGGCAGTGCTCAGACAGTGCGCTCTTCTCTTGGGGAAAGGGTCCCCAAACCCTGTATTGGTTACGCAGCCTTTTGGTCTGGAAAGCCCTGTGCTTCGGTGCCAGCACCTCCCTGCGGGAAGCCGGGAACCCGTGAATGCAGTTGTGGTCCCAAGGTAACGTATCACAGCTCCTGCATGTGCTTTGTATTCTGGCAACTGCTGGCAGGACAGGCTACACCAGTTAGGTGCCTTGTGTATGCACCAGCGACAGCCTTCAGTTCAGAAACAAATCTGTAAAACCTATTGCTCCTTGTGGTCCTTGGCTGGGGCCTCTTTATGAGCTCTGTGGCATACCTTGCAGAGTTCAAGATATTGTGTTGCTTGTAGTTCAAATTATATTAGATGATTCATCTTGGATTTCAGGCTTGTAAACTCTGAGTGTTAAAGGTACTAACAAATACCAACAAATATATTCCTTGGTGTTGGAATATTTGTCAGAGAATACAGCTTCCTTCTAACTGTTGTTGCAGCCTCCTGGATTTGAAGGGAAAATCAAAATGTGAGGAGTGAAAAAATGTCAAAGAAAGTTCACTTATGTTCTTCAGGTGAAATTGCTATTTACAGCGTGTCTCCAACTGTATCCTGCACTAGGATGTACACTCCATCTGCAGATTGGCGCAGGCTGAGTGAGGGCATTGCCTTTCTGAAAACGGACTAGCTTTTTCTGGATTGCTTTGTGATAGCTCAAAAGTGTCTGTCTTTTTTTTTTTTTTTTGGTAGCGCACCTTACACAATTAATCTAGTCTTGATCCCGAAGTCCCAGAGAGCCTGTTTTACTGTGTTAGAGACTGACATTGAAGTACAACACTCTCAATGAACTCCAGTCCTACTACAACGCTGTCACCAACACTGTTCCCAGGGAAAAAGCCTATGAACAGCACACATACTGCATATTGAGCAATATATTGGGCACTGTGTGGGCCTGATTCTTATTGCCACTTCATAGCTTGCCATTTCTTTTCCACTGCTCCAAAACAGCCCTCCCTTGAAGTGGTGCTGAGAGTTTGGCCGAACCATGAAACATGAGATTCACACTGGGATGCTGCTGGCAAGAGGCTGGACGTGGTTGTTCAAACACACTGATAGGCATGTACTTGTGTTATTTGGGCGTTGCTCCCCGCTTTTCTCTAGAGCTGTAAATCAGTAGCTTTTGAATGTGTACCGACAAGGTCCAATCTCAGTTGTATGACCAGTACATTTCTTATCTATCTGTTCAGGGTATTTGCTTATTAAGAGATTTACTGATTTATTAGGACACTGCAAATAACACTTCCTGGAGCCACTGGATGAATTTGACTTCCTTTTCATTTCTTCCCCTTCAGAGAGAATGTTGTAATATAAAGCAAGGCAACATCCTAATGCCAAGATAAAAATAAGAATGAAGAATTGGTGAAGCAGCAGTCTGTTCTGCTTGTCTCTTTATACATTTCCTTCTTCATGGATGCAAAAATGTATGCAGACAAGATATGCTTGGAGGGCAAAATATGCTTGTAATGCTCTCTTATTAGCGGTTGTCCAAAGATAGCTATTGTTCCATTGGAAAGTGTTTTTCTTTAGTTAGAATATTGTTTTTCTGAATATTTCACCAGTATCAAAGAGTATTTTTATGCTCTTATGGAATGCTGAGGGATTAATAGCAATGCAGAAAATGGTCTATAATATATTTTTTTCAGGAAACTTTTAATCCAAAAATCAGATTGTAATGAATGAGGATTTCTTTTCAACAGTATGCTTTATGTACAGATATGAAGTAAACAGGGGGCCTGAGTAATATTTGCAGAGTTGACAAATCATATGGGAGAAGATAAGCATTTAACTATATCCAGCATGGAAAACATTTTGAACAGTTGTCCTTTGCATTTGTGGTGGATAGGAGCCACAGTAAAAGTGAAAGATGCATATTCATAATATTTTAAATATTGAAAAGCAACTCTGCTTTCAACTTCTTTGCAGATTGTTTGAGACCCTGGTATAAATTATTAAAGAGGAAGGAATTCAATGACTTTTCCACTTTCCAAAGACTAGCATCATTTTTTGCTAATACTGGACATGAGTAGCAAGTGCAAAGAATGTGCCGAGTTTTGTGAAGATTACTGTTTTGTGCAGAGCAACTTATTTAACTGCTGCACTCCTTTCCCTCCCTCCCAAGTCAATTGTTAATATTTTGAGATAGTCAGAACTGGCAATGAAAATTCCCCTAAGTTGTGGCTTGGCATATTGCTGTTAAACCTTTCTGATGGAACACATTTTCCTTCAAAATTCCTTTCTGTTCTTCCTTTCTATCACAGCCACCTAACACTAAACAGGTTAGTGTTTGCAGAAATGACAATGATGGGAGTTTAGAGTCAAACCATGCTTCATGCTGCATTATAGGTAGAGTTCAACTGCTTTTACTGTGGGCTGTGCATGGTGGTCAATGTTTCTATTTTTAAAAAAAGAAGTCTGACAGCATTAATACAGTAGAACAAGTGTCCAGTAATGAGCCAGTGACCAGGTGGTACTGGGAATATCAAAGAGTAGATCCATCTGGTCACCCTGCCATTTACCAAAGATGAGAGTACCTTCACACCTCACACTAAGAGACAGCGTAACAACAACAACAAAAAAAAGAGTGGGAAAAACCCAAAGCAATACAGGAGGCTTCTCAAGTGCATTGATGACAACTTCCTGGCACAGGTGATGGAGGAGCCAACAAGGGGAGACGCACTGCTGCAGCTCATACTTACAAACCAGGATGGACTGGTTGGGGATGTGCAAGCCTTGTGCACTGACCATGAGATGGTGGTGTTCAGGATCCTGAGGGGAGTGAAAAAGGCAAAAAGCAGGATTTCAGCCCTGGACTTCAAGGGAGCAGACTGGCCCTGACTCTGATCTCCGCATGGTGCTAACTCCATATTCAGCCCCAGGCTGCTGCGGGATATGCTTGAAAGAGTCCCTTGGTAGATGGTCCTGGAGAGAAAAGGGGTCCAGGGCATCTGGTTGATTTTCAAGGATCTCCTCCTCCAAGCTCAGAATGCAACAAGTCAAGCCAAGGCAGCAGGAGGCCTGCATGGATGAACAAGTTGGTCCTGGCTAAACTCAAATATAAAAAGGAAGCATACAGCAGGTGGAAGCAGGGCCAGGTGACCTGGAAGGAATATACTGTCTGAGTATGCAGAGACAGTCATGAGAAAACAAAAGTCCACCTGGAGTCGAATCTAATGATGGACATGAAAGGTAAAATGAGGGACTTCTATAGGTATCTCAGCAGCAAAGGGAAGACTAGGGAAAACATGGGCCCACTGTTGAATGGCAGGGACCCTGGTGATCAAGGCCATGGAGCAGGCTGAGGAACTCAATGCCTTCTTTGCCTCGGTCTTTGTTGGTGAGACCTACTTTCAGGAATCCCAGGCCCCCGAGTCTAGTGGGAAAGTCGAGCGACGAAGAATTAGCCTTGATGGAAGAAGATCAGGATAGGGAACAGTTAAACAAACAAGACATACACAAATCCATGGGTTCTGATGAGATGCACCGACAAGTGCTGAGGGAGCTGCCTTATGTCACTGTGAGGCCATTCTCAATTACCTTTGAAAAAACCACAGTGATTTGAAGTAGTTCCTGAGGACTGGAAGACAGCAAATATTACTCTTACCTTCAAAGAGGGCAAGAAGGAGGGTCTGGTGAGCTACAGGCCAGTCATGTTTACCTTGATTCTTGGGAACGTAATGGAGCAAATAATCCTGGAAAGCATTTTCAAGCATCTTAAGGACAAGATGGTGACTGGGAGTGGTGAGCATTGATTTATGAAGGGGAAATCATGCTTGACCAACCTGATACTCTTCTATGACTAGAAGACTAGCTTTGTGGACAAGGAGAGAGCACTGGATATTGTTTCTCTGACTTCAGTAAGGCTTTTGACACTATCTATCTCCTATAACATCCTATTAGACAAACTGATGAAGTAAATGTGAGGTGGGCTGAAAAGTGGCTGAACTGCCAGGCTCAGAGGATTGTGATCAGTAGCTCAAAGTTCACTTGGAAGCCAATCACTAGTTATTTACCCAGGGGTTGATACTGGGGCCAATACTGTTTAAAATCTTGAATAATGACCTGGGTGATGTGACGGAGTGCACCCCCAGCAAGTTCACAGACAATACAAAACTAGGAGGAGTGGCTGATACACCACAGGGTTGTGTTGCCATTCAAAAGTATCTTGACAATTTGGAGAAATGGGTAGAGAGGAACCTCATGAAGTTCAACAAAGGGAAATGCAAATTCCTGCATCAAAGGAAGAATAAGTCCATGTACCAGTACAGGCTGGAAAGCAGCTCTGCAGAGAAGTACCTTGGGGTCCTGGTAGACAAGAAACTGAGCCAGCAATGCGCTGTTGTGGCAAAGAAGGCCAACAGCCTCCTGGGTTGCAATAGGAAGAGCATTGCCAGTGGGTCAAACTGCTACTCAGCATTGGTGAGACCATGTCTGGAGTACTGTGTTCAGTGCTGGGCTCCCCTGTAGTACAAGAGAGGCATGAACATACTGGAGCAAGTCCTGTGAAGTGCCATAAAGAAGACTGTTGTGGTTTAACCTGTCAGGCAGCTAAACACCACACAGCCGTTCGCTCACTCCCCAACCCCTGTGGGATGGGGCAGAGAATCAGGAAAAAAAAAGTAAAATTCATGAGTTGAGATAAAGACAGTTTAATAGGACAGAAAAGGAAGGGAAAATAATAATAATGACAATGATAAAAGAATATACAAAATAAGTGATGCACAATGCAATTCCTCATCACCCACCAACCGATGCCCAGCCAGTTCCCAAGCAGCGGTCACCACCCCCCCAGCTAACTCTCCCCAGTTTATATACTGAGCATGACATCACATGGTATGGAATATCCCTTTGGCCAGTTTGGGTCAGCTGTCCTGGCTGTGCCCCCTCCCAGCTTCTCTCTGGCAGGGCATGAGGAGCTGGAAAGTCCTTGACTAGTGTAAGCACTTCTTAGCAACAACTAAAACGTCAATGTGTTATCACATTATTCTTGTATTAAATCCAAAGCACAGCACTCTACCAGCTACTAAGAAGAAAATTAACTCTATCCCAGTCAAAACCAGGACAATGACTAAGGGTCTGGAGATTTTGAAATATGAGGAAAGGCTGAGAGAGCTAGGACTATTCAGTCTGGAAAAGAGAAAGCTCAGGGGGCATCTTGTCCATATGCATCAATACCTGAGGGAGTAAAGAAGACCAGACCAGACTTTTCTCAGTGATATCTAGTGAAAGGACAAGAGGCAAAGGGCACAAATTGATATACAGAATATTCCATTTAAACACACAAAACCCCTGTCTTACTGTGAGAGTGACTGAGCACTGGACAGTTTGCCCAGAGATGTTGTGGAGTCTCCATCCTTGGGGATATTCAAAAGCCATCCGGACATGATCCTGAGCAACCTGCTGTAGGTGACCTGCTTGGAGTAGGGCGTTTAGACTAGATGATCTCCAGAGGTTCCTCCTAACCACAGTGATCCTGTGACTCTGTGCAAAAGCTGACAAAGCTGGTGTTGGAAGGAAGAATGAACTTGCAGGTATTAAATTGCTTTCTAATGATCCAAGCAGATCACTGTCTCTCATGGCACAAAATTAAAGAAGCTCTAGGTTCAATCTTATTTCCTCTTCCGCAAAAGTGTTCTTGGCCTTCCACCTTGGGATTTATCAACTCCAAGTTCTGTGTTAAATCTGAACTGTACAGATCCCTGAGATGGGTCATTTCCAGCTCTGAAGATCTCTGCTTGTGGTCAGAGGAGATAATTTTGCTCTCTTGGATTATGCAGCTCCACCAAAGACTCCTTGCTGGAGTGGACTGTGGGACAACTTGATACCAACAATGGCATTCCCTATAACACGTCTGCAAATGAATGTGCTCTTCCCCTCTTCACTTTCAAACCCCAAATCTGTAAGAATAGCAGGCCAGGTTGTCTTCAGATCCCACTACTAACACAGGCTATATAAAGAAAGTGTGAATAAGTTAGAAGTCACAATGACAGCACTTTAACTCTAGAAATAGATTGACTTGAATATAAATCTATTACAAAAAGTAATGAATACCTATCTTTTTAAAAAAGAGCCTATAGGTACATTGAGAACTTAATTTATCAAAGTCCCAAAGATATACCTAGCCTTACAATTGAGCCTGAGGCAGTATATGACTGATCTTGCTTTCTGTTGCCCTCTGAGTGACCTAGCTAATCTGAAAAGTTCAGAATTTGGTTCTTGGTGAATTACATGGTAAGTTAAGAATAGTCTTGATTTAAGAAAAAACCCCAAAAACCAAACAAACCCAAAGAAAAAAAAAACAACCAAAAAACAACGGTAGGAAGGCTTATGTGGGTATACATAAATGCAAGTATGCATGCATATATTTCAATCTTCGAATTCTAAAACACTGAGAGAAATGGTTGTGCACAACAGAGGGAATATAGTCCATTTCTGTATGGGAACAAATACAGATAATTATACTCCAGCCAGTGATTTTCGTTCTCCTCTAGAAAATGAGGAGCCCAATATGAAGGGAGCATTGAGTGTGACTGAAAACAAAGGATTCAGCATAGCTTGAGTTAACACATGCACCTTGCTGTTTTGCCAAACCTGACCAAATTGCTAGCCTTCCATAGCCTTTGGTTAGTACTTGCTTTCTGATCACACATCACACTGCAAACAAAGCATACACAATGCCAATTGGCTCAGAAAACAGAATGTAATATACTCTGCTACAGCTGTAATTCAGTGTAGATCCATGTGCATTTCACTAGAAGCAAGAGTCATACTTTGTAAATATGATACAGCCTGGATTTTGTTATGCAAGTTAGTGCTTTTACGCAAGTCATGAGTATAATATCATGGTGAAATGTATTCCAACAAACAACCTGATGCACACTGAACAGGGGATATGAGTTATACCTGATATTAATGAACCATGCATTATTAGAGGAATGTTCTGCATAAGCCATGGACATAAGCCACAGCTTTATGGCAATTATATTTGTGTTACAATTTGTGAATGACTAAAAACTGTTGCTTGGATCACATTTTAAAACACCTAGAGCAGAACAGCTAACGCCTTTTGAAACAAACTGTTACATCAATGAGGAAGTTTCCTAATCTGGATAGATATAATAATACAAAATGTTGAAACACTGCTGCTGATATTGATGCTAAATGCTGATTTTCTTTCTTTAATTATTTATTTTTGGCCAGAATAGCTCCTTAATTTGGCCAGTTGAACTAAAACAGAGAGCAAGTGCTAGCCAAAAGGAAGGAATGGGAATGAGCATCCAGAGGTGAGGAAAGGGCTTAGCATAGCTGTGAACCCACATCGTTCAGCTTTGCCTGCTCTGTTGCAATTCGAATCCTTGGGTAAAATCCTGGCCTGATTCCTGCAAGCTGTGAAGCTCCTTTTGGCTCCAGGGTTTGTCCCCCACCTTGTTACTAGCATACACTTTTGTTTGTAATTTAGCCTTTTGGTAAATATCAAACTTGTATGATATTTTTCATAGGAGGCATCTTTCCTGTCTATCAGCAACTTCTTTATCAACTGAGTTCTCTTTATATTCAGTGGCATGCTCCCATAGCCTGCTCATTAGCCAGCCAGAAAAGCAGAGTTGGCTGTCTAAACTCCATGCTAGAGAGAGGAATAACTTCACTTATGTTAGCAGATCCATTGAACTCCAGGGACAATTTATGTGTGTGACATTACACGTCGAAGTGCGGCATCAAGGACTGCATCTCTTCCAGCATTAGCTGCACGTAGTAGGACATTACTGTTAGGGGTGCTAGGATTTTTGCTAATTCTGCAGATATTTTTTTCCTACATTAGGGGAATTTAGGAAAAACTAGCTGGATGTCTTGCATTCCCACAACAGTCAACACAGTAGGCAACCCATTGCTATTACCCTGGTTCTTACCTTGTATGCTCATGTCTCGTTTTTCCTTAGAAAAACAGCTTCTATTCCTTGCAGTTGCAAAGAAAGCCTTGGAGTTGTACGCTCAACATCAAAAGTTACAGCACTTCCTGAATCTGCAAACAATCTGATGCAATAGATCACTTCTGAGAAGTGTCATTTTAGTGTGTTGTGGACTAATCAGTTAATCATTTAATTGGTACTCCAATTAAGATAATTTAAGTCATTCGAGCAAGGAAGAGGTTAGTTTCCTCTGCTAGGCTACAAATACATATTTTCCACTGTCTATAGTGCTTACGAGATGGGAAAGAGAAAATCATAAAAGGGCAAACTGAGATTTATGCAGTGCTACATTATTATGAATCAAACGGAACTAAGTATTGCAGGTTGTAAGGCAAGGAAGAACTTATTTAAAAGTACCTACAGAAGTTATTAGAAAGCTATAGATCTTACTAACAATACAAACACTTGCCCTCTAATAAGGACCGTTTCCCATGGTGGGACGCAGACTACAATTGCAGCTACACCTCATTTTGGTGGTGGTAGGGAGAATTCTTTTGTCCACCACAGAAAAGCCAGTATGTGAGAAGGCTTTTCATGTGTTTCATGTTGTCAGCAGCTTCTTCTTTATTGCATGACTAGATCTCTTATTACACTTTGATATCTTATGTTTATTAGTCTCAAGTTGCATGAAATCATCCTTTTTATGATAAGATCCTGCAACTGAATCAATGTTTTGCCTGCTATTCATTCTCCATTTTCACAATGAAAATTTCTAAATTGTCCATTCACTCTTGTAGAGCATTAATGACAATCAGATGATTTCCATTTATTCTGAGCTTATCAAAATGTCATAAAGAGCTGACTACTTGAAAATATTGCCTTTCTCACTACTCACACATTACACTTGTTGCTAAAGCCTAAGTATTTCTGCCTGAAGTGTAGTTGCTTTGTTGCCAAGTTATAACAATGGCAACACATTAACTTTCAAGGCCAGTGAGTATGATGCACATATCAATATTGTTTTAGTTATTTCACTGTTGATGAAATAGTGATCATCAATGCCAAAGGAATAATCACAATTAAATGAGAATTTGCTATGAGCGATATTTTCTTAATTTTAGCAGTGTATTTGGGTTATGACAAGAAGTATGTCTCAGCTATTACTTCCCCCACTAACTCCCATTGCAGATCTTGATCTTTTCTGTTCAGAGTTTCTACCTGTTTTTATTAACTAGATTTTTTTTTATGAAGGTGGATAAACTATTCCCTTTCCACATATGAGAATTACTTCTGACATTTATTTTTTTATGGATGTTGGCATTTGATTTCTCATGGTAGTAATTATACTTGAATCCCTTACACCTGCTCAAGCACCAATTGACTATTATATCCTTGCATCCAATTACATTTTCCAGTAACAATTTTTTTTTCATTGTCCTATGTGATGCAATCACAGATTGAATACTGCTGTTTAGAACATTCATAAGTCTCCATCAGAATTTATTTTGATCAATGGTGAAGGAATCTTATAAGTTTTGAATCTCTAATTAATACGTTACATATATTATTCACATTGATTAATGGTTTAATTTGCAAGTTCACTTATTGATTATAATTTCTAAAATATAGACCATATATAAAATCCGAAACAAAAGGCTCAGTCCACCTAAGGATTTCTTCAGTGGGTAATGGGTCACTGCATATCAGAATTACATACCTGTATTAGAAGAAATTACCATTCAGATGATACAGTCTGCTTCGTATCTATTCCTTGAGGAAAACCATAGCATTTGATTTTGGAATTAAGTACAGCATTATACTACAAACAACCAAGAAGGCTGGAGTTGCACAGGCAAGTGGGCATTTTTGACCTGGTGAGCACTTGACTTTATGAGCTATGTGATGTTCTCGTTTGTAATTGTCTACATGTTAAATTTCATTTAAGGAAAAGATCAAATCAAGCATTATTACATTATTAAGTACCAATCCTCCACCTCGTGCCTCACCAGCTCAGACTTCTGCTTGAATTGCAGAGCAAGCCCTCCTAGGTTGCAGCTGAAGAAGGCTGGTGTGGGTTGCACTCCCACCTTGCTGAACTTCGAAGGCTCTCTGTCATGGAGTCATTTCAGTCTCTGACAACAGTGTCCAGAATACTCTCCAGAGGAAGGCACTAGGTAGCCCTACATTTAAGGGAAACTTGTAATGACCCAAATGCAGAGCAGGATTCTGTTGAGGCAAAACCCTTTGGTACTCATTTCAGGTCTGATTTGCTCACTTGCTCATATGGTGGTTACTTTCCTCAAGTAATCCCGTTTAAATTAATGGAGCTCCTCGCAAAGGTGGGCCGCAAGGGCAGGTCTGGTCTATGTGACTTTAGTTTTCCCCTCCAGGTTCTCTGGTTCCCTTCAACACCAACAGGCACCTTGCGGGACCACTGTAGGACAGCAAATGGTGTCTCTGTCCTACATCTTGTGGGGTCCTGGTGACCTGTGACAGTTTATTTGGTTTGGTACATGGTAAGTGAGCCACTGAAAACTGGCTGAGGAAGATAAGTGCCCTGACAATCACCCTTTCATGGTACAGGTGTACAGCAGGAAGGGAAGGTCCATGGTTGTCTCTCTGCTATCTGACCTGCTCATCTGTAAGCTTAATTGCAGTCCCAAAGGAAGCAGGATGGCATGAAGTGAGGGTGAGGCCACTGCTCTTTCCCCCCATTGCACTGGTCCATAGTGTGGTCTTGTTGCAGGAAAGACAATGACTTTTTTCTTAGGAATTGTACTGAGAATTGTCTTCAACCTACCTAATCAAGGAACAACACTAACAGTTAAGCCTGAAGGCATTATCTAGCCTTCGGGGACCATTATTGTTCATATTTTCCCATTTTGCATAAAAGCTTTTAAAATATATGCAATGTTGAGGCTGTAAAATAACCTGGATGTCTGTTTAGCATCCCACTCAAATGATATCTCAGTGAATTCCCTACAAAAGAGAAAGGAAAATGGTTTAAATGAAAGAGCAAAAAGCTATGGAAATCACATTTGTTGTATGGTACAGTACCATAGGGAATCAAAAAAAAGAAAATGTGCAAAGTGGCTAAGAAAAGAATTACTTTAATTGGGAAATAATTGGAAGGAGGGAAATCATCCAAGAAGAATACTTCATAACATGACTCACACTATTTTCATAGCAAGTTACAAACAAACTGCTTAGAAATTTGGTGTGTTATTTGTATGTTTAAATATCTGGAATGCATTTTAAAGATAAAATCTTAGAAAATGTTCTTATTTCTAATCCGGACTGCCTCCTAGCCTGACCTAGCTTTAAAGAATTGATCCTTTTAATTTTCTTTTGCACTTCAGAAAATCTGACTACATAAAAGAACATGATTTATTGATACATTTGTTTTAAAAAGTAATTCAGTAAAAAGCACAACAGACATTTTTCTTGCCAAGCCAGAAATATGACCATTTCAGTAAAGTGTTAAATTAGGGTTAAAAATGGAGATTGCACAAACCACATTATATACACAAGCATGAAAGCAAAGTTTCTCATTCATAGGAAGCAGGTATAACCAAAATAAGTGAGAAAATTCTTCTACGAGAGAGATCACTGATGCTTTAAGGATTTTTTTTAAAGTAATCATCATTGATATTTAGAAAAATAAAAAAAACTGTATAACTTTTTCATCCTCCCTGCTCACGCAACTGTATAATACTCTTTAAAGCATAAAAATATTTAACAGGCACCTGGATTTCAGTAAATTTAATGTGGGATGAGAGTTGTATTTTCATTTCATGGTCTATTTCCCTCATTGTGAATCAGAAACGCAGTCTAGGGAATTGTCATTAGTTAGGTAATTAGGGAGTAACTCAAAGTTATCTCACACCGAATGCAGCAGAATATGAATATCAGTACCTATATTATTTGTGAATAATTTAAAATAAGTATTTAGGTGTTAAGGAAAATGTATTGCTAACTTCTACAGCAACTCACATCCTATTGAAATCTCTGAATAAATGGACCCTTGATTTCATTTCTTCCCCCAGGCGGATGACGGTGCAGAGGTTTAGCTCTCATCTGGGCATGTTTCCCTCCGATACGGGCACACATGAGGAAAGAGAAATGCAGATTATTTAAAATTAATGCAAAAACATTTCTCTGTTTTTGTGAGTTGCTCTTTCTTCTTCTACACATTTTTCTTCCCCAAAAGATTAATACTTAGATGTGCTTTTTATTCAGAAGCCATGCCACTGAGATTTTGGAAGAGGGGGCTGTACTGAATTGGACTTTATATTTAACAGAGAGCTCTTGTTGCAGTTGACTTTTAAAAAACCTTCCTCTACTTAAAGTGCTTCCCTTTTTGTTCTTGCAGCCTTCTATCAGGTTACAAGAGGCTGTATAACAAAGGGGAGGTTATGTAATAATGTACCGCTTCAACTAAAATGTATTTCATATTCATTCTTCAGTACTATATATCCCTTTCATAGCCATACTTGATAGTCACCATAAATAAATTCAGGGTTAAATTGTACCTCTCAAGGTGACTTGTGCAGGATAAAGGCAGTTGTTATTGTGTTTCAGCTCTTTGTAATGCATATAGAAGGCAAGGAGGGTTTTATCAAAAGAAAAATATTTCAGTTTCATGCTTTTTTTTCATAGCAGAAAGTCAGACAAACAGAAAACTATTGAACTTGCACTTTCTCAAAGAAAACTTGCTGAGCAATTGAGGCGGAATAGCTTTTTCCAAAATCAATTTGTTTAAATTCCATTTGCTTAAGGGCTTTTTGTTTGGTTTTGTTTTTTTCCTAGCACATTTCATCCTAGTGAATTTTTCCTTAGATTAGTGAAAAGAATTCTTCCTTAGCGTCAGGCTTTTCCAGATCTTTTCCAATCTTTTACAGCTTCAAGCTTTTCCAAAATTGATTTTTTTAAATTCCATTTGTTTGGGGGTTTGGGTTTGGATTTTTCTGGTTTGGGTTTTGGTTGTTTTCCTAACATGTTTCATTCTAGTGAATTCCTTCTTAGCTTAGTGAAATGAATTTCTCCTTGGCTTCAATACTTAACATCATATTTCTTTCTGTAAAAGTGTGAGAGCTTACAAGAGCATTTCCAAGTCCCCTATCTCCCCCCAAACCCAAGGAAGATTAGAGTCAATGCACCTCTTACTTCTGAGGCAGAGAACTCTGAGGAAGAAACAATTTTATTTTCAGAAACTTCTGTGTGCATCGGAGAGAAGTCAGTAACAGGCAAACCTCAACTGCATAATATCCTTTGCAGTTAGTTTGAAGGTATGAAGGCGTAAGCATTTGTAATATATGTAAAGCCATAATCCTTTCCTTAGCTTTTCTGAATCATCTGAGAAATTCTGCCTGGTTCCCCTACGCTGGCTCAGCCACTGGTTCAGGGAGGGGATGAAGCAGGGGCTTTTGGAGCTGCAGGTGGGTGCAAAAGGGGTGGCGAGCCCCCTGCTCCTGCAGGGCAGCAAGAGCAGGCGGGGGACCGCCACCGCTTCTGCTATGCCTGAGCAGCCAGGCTGTTTGCTGTCCCCTCTTTCTCCTTTGCAAACTGACTTCAGACTGTGCAAGAGAGGATGCAGGTTAGGGTGTCTCATCCTTTTGCAGCAGAAGAGAAGGCTCGAGTAAGATGAAACAGCAGTAATGAAAGTTATTCCAAAAGCCTGTGGTAGAGAATTACAGTGAGTTTCCTGGAGAGAGTGGTAGAACTTACCAAGACATAAAAGAGAACACGCATTTAAGTCAATTAGAGGATCCATATCATTAGATGGTTTTTTCTACAGAAACCAAAATTTGCCCAGAAAGGGCCTAGAGATGATTCAAACCCTTATTAATTCCCAGCAAATCCCATGCTAGTACTGTATAATAAAAATGATCGAGTACATTTGTTCTGATAGCAAGATAGTAGGTGCCTTAGAAGTGCCTTTGAGAATAAAATTCCCTCTACGTGTATCAGATGTTAGCAATCATTTTACCTGATGTATTTTGGCAAAGTAACTTGCTATATTTCTTTCCATTTAGAAGCAACTGGGATTGTTTAAGTATTGGAATAATGTGGGAGACAATTAGAAATTGTAACAAATACTAAATAGCCTTAAAGGAGCTTCTTGGCTCATAAAACTCACAATATTCTGACAAGAGATATTTAACTTAAGTTTAAGGTATTTGCTACCTACTCCAACTTGCCTGGTGTCTCAAATTATTTCTGAAATGTAGAGTGAGAGAGTATATTAATTCTTGCACTTGAATGCCTTGGACTGATCTCCAAGGAATTCTCTTAAAGCAGATCACATTGTAGCTTTTGATAAAATACAGCTCAGACTTTTACAATTTCCTTTCCTTCAGCATTTCCATTCCCAATTCAGTTAGTCTGAATTACATGAAAAATAATTTTATTTTGCTTGTCCTTTAACTTGCCTCACAAGAATTCTTCTTGCCTACTTTGCATGCACAAAGCACCCATCTGTACTTTCTTTTTTCACCTGGGCAGGAAGAGTGAAACGGTCCCGTCATTTCCTTCTCTAGAAATAATAACAAAGAAAGGTTATCTTCAAAATCTCGTTCTCTCAGGTGTCTCTTCTTAAGTTTGATTCTGAGATTTATGAGGCTTTTGCTAACCTGTGAGGCTCTTCCCTCCAACACTATAAAGCTCCTAGGAGTCTGCCCACAGGCAGTGCCCTGCCACTTGCACTTCAGCCCTGGAAAAGTAGTTGTTGGGGTAATGTGTCACAAAATGTCATTCCTCAGTTCTGTTACGGATTTATATTACTAGTAAATTTACCTACACAACTTGCTTGCATTTTAATTGTGTTTTCATTGCCGCGAGTTTTTTATGTTTATTGGCAAAAGAACATTTATAACTCATTGTCTGTAAACAGAGTTTTGTCAGGATGTTAGAGCTGCTACACAATATCCAGTCACCATGGCATCTTCAAGATGCTGTGTTTAAAGCTCAGCTGGTAACTTTGCAATGAATTTTAAGAGGGAGTGGTTTGTTTTCCATTAGAGCAGCCTTTACACAGAAACAGGTACAGTTGGGAGATGACTAAGCAGTAGTCAAGTTCAGCGCTGCGTAGTGTAAATGAGGGAGCACAAGTGGCCTTTTCTTATCCCAGGCACTTCCATTTAGAGTGTATGAAAAATCACTTGAGACATATATTAATACCCAGGTAGTGACTGTGCTCTGCAAGAACTGTCTTTTGAAAGACTTGTTTGTCTACTATAGTATGCAACAGTTACTTTTTTTCTAAAATGAGTTTCCACACTTAGATGTCATTTCAGTCTTGAAGAACTACTACTTTAATCTGCTGAATGCTGGATGGACCCTAAGGGATTTTAGGACACCACTTAAAGTCAGCTTTTATAGCTCTTTTATTTTTTATGACTAACAAAGCTATTTTAAAAGTAGATACAGGGAAAAAAAAAATTATGCTTAGGCAATTCAGAATAGGGAAAGGAACAAGCAAACACATTAATAATTTGCTATATTTAATCACAAGGTACTCTATTACCCCCTTAAAGGGAAATTTCCTGAAGGTATTCTCCTTAAAGATTATTGACTTATCTTAGGATGACAGATTATTTAAAAACTTCTGTGAACTGAAGGAATCAGACACATCAGGGAGGTAAAAAGACACTGAATCCCTGGAAAGGACTTTTGGGGTCGTTATGTATTTAGGGGGCTGCTATATTTAAAGATACATTATAAAAAATGTGCTGTGGTATACAAAGTGATTTGTTGTTCTTCAGTAACTGTGTCTTGGTCTGACTGGCTGTGATTTTTATCAAGGATTCCAGCAGCTCATTTCATAAGTATTTACCACTATTTTATAAACATTTGTTTTCCCCAAACTGCCTCTACCAGTGAAAAACTATAATTATCCCCAAATAAATAGCAAAGCTATAAGGAACTTTTTTGTCTGATTTTCTCACTTATGTCTCAGGAACATTATAATTTTAGGTAGGCTTCTGCAGTCAGGAGGAAGTAGGGCTTTCTGTGCAAAGGGAAGAGTTTGACCTCCTCAGGTGCTCTTACAGGAGCATCAGAAGAGGAACTGTGTCTGGACAAGACTTAGACAAACAAACCCTCCAGCCAGCCTGCATCAAGATGGGATTACCTGGCCATCTGCAATTGCAGCAACAAGAGCATGCAGGCATTTCAGAGATGGCCAGGAGGTCAAATGGTGTCTGTATGGATGAACTGAGTGTACAGTTAACTTGCTCCTGTGTGACACAGGGCTCCTTATTTGTGTGATTTAGGAAGCACTGCTCAGTGACTGCAGCTAGCTAATGCTATGAAGGTTTGTGCTTTTAGTTCTTGCTATCCCTGCTTGTTTCCAGAGCATCAGGGGCTAGGGGGCAACCATGACAGTCTTTTCACCAAATTGCCACTATTCTCATTTTGATTGTCGTGGCATAAAAGGTGATAAAACACACCTACTCACTAGGCCCTCATATATGCGCAGCACTTTATTAAAAGAAAAGCTATTCTATTAATCTGTCTGTGATTACATTGGATGTATGTGTTAAGAAGCAAAAGAATAAAAGGTACCTGAGATATGCTACATATTGTTAAGGAGCAATGCATCCAAATTACAATCATCCTCAAGGGTGGGGTACCAGACCAAACGCTCTGTGCAGTGTATGTGGGCTAAAGAAACACACTTTATGCAAAGTCAAGAATTTATTGTTAGTCCAATTAAAGTATTATAAATCTAATCAAAGACTTATTACTAATCTAGTTACAATGATGCTAACACGTACAGTTGAAATTATCCAATACAGCTATTTCTCATTTATAATACAATTGTTGAACACAGACTTCCTCGCATCTATCCTTGTCTCTTTTATGCTCACCTTTTTTATTCTGGGTCAGTAGATTGATGGTGTTGCTGTTCCTTAAGCAGAATATAATAGGGGAGCAGAGTTATACCAAGGATCCAGCATCTCAGGTGTTTCACTGGCAGGAACATGGTGGTTATAGTAGGACTTCTTCCTCCTCATTTCTGGTTTCACTTGGGGTTATTTTTATATGTTTGCTGACAAACTTATTTGCTCTTTCTTCAATGGTCTGCAAATTCCATGTTATCATTGGGTTCTAGTATATAAAGTGTGTTTTTCTTCTCTTTTGCTGTCTTTATTATCCCTAAATCCAGTACTACCCTGGTCTTCAGCCCTAAGGCTTCTGATGTCATCCTGCTCTTGCACTTTCAAGGCCCATTCTGTTGTCTTATGCTTGAATTTTTGGAGATCCCTGTTTTTCTTCAAAAGCCTTGGAGCTGTTCTTTCCCAATAATGTAATTAATGTTATATTAGCACAACCTAGTCAAGCATACATCCTCGTTCAAGGGTTATTCAAGAGCTCACTCCACAAAAAGAATGCTCCACAGGCACGTCTATTTGTGTACTGATACGCTTTGGTAACTACTTTTTATTAATACCTATTAGTTATGGCAGTATCACTTATCAAAATTGTTTACAACAGGAGGGATTTCAGTCACTAGAATTGGAGTAGGTATTTTAAAAAGTTTATAGTGTGTTACTTTTGGTGACCATCCTAATGCATGTTTATAACTTGTCAGCGTGAGTTAGTGGCTTCTAGAGCTCAGACCAGATTTGAACAGTTGAACTCAAATCCTTAGTGTATTTTGCACGTTGTCAAAAGCTGTGTAGGATTAACGGTGGAGTAATTCTGTTTGAGTGCGCTGCATATGCAAAATTAATTGGTAGGTAGCACTGGGATGTGTAGCACTGTGTAACTCATTGATTCCAGCTCATTGTTATTACAAACATGATTTAATTCTGGCCGCAAACTTAACAGTTGTTTAAAATCCATTTATGTTTTGCATAGGTAATGACACCACCTTGAGCAGCTTGGTAACGTAGAACAAGGGCAGCCCGATATGCCTATTACCAAGCCCTCTCCCATCCAAGACCAGACATTTTGACAGTTACATATTCCAAATGTGATTTGGAATTCCTTACCAAAAACTGTGGACTGGCTCCATTAGGAGAAAAAGCTATAAAAATATAACATCCCAGCTACCAGGAAAAATTCTGGGAAGAAGTAAAACTTGTTGCAGAGAAGAAGGAGAACTGGGAAGCAAAATCCTAAGAGCTGTATTAGTGGAAGGTCTTCAAGGGACAAGAGTTTGAGCTAATTTTTGAAAAGAATATTTGAATAAGTTTGGCAAGGAGTTGAAGAGGATTTAGTGAAAGACTTAAAGGTACTAAAACTTACAGCATTTGATGGAAAAATAGTGTCTGAAGACCTGGTGGCAGAACACTCCCCTGGTGTTTTGAGAATTCTGCTCAAAAAAGTCAACCCTTCTTCAGACCCTCAGGCACCAAACATCAATTCTCTTAGTCCAGCAAACAAAAATTCAGAGAGCTACTTAAACCTAAAATTCTGATTCAGAACTACATTGCAAATGGATCATTAAACCAATCATCTACCTCGTCTCCTACCTCCCGTAGTTCTTTGTTGAACAGGTGCTAAGTGCTCTTTGCTTTCAACTTGTCTGTTTGACAAATACAACTATGTTAAACCCAAAGCAACTGCACTTAATCTCTGTTTTGCTTGGAATTTCTCACAATTTTTTCAGACTTGGTGAAGACATCGTGTACTTGCAAGTTTGTATGCTTTCTCCAGCTATTTCAGCTGCTCTAATACACTATCTTACATCTGTTTCCCTCAGAAAAGACAAAAATCATCACAACAAATGTGTTTCTTGTATCCTGGGTGGTAGAGCAATATGGGGATAAGGTTGGACAATCTGCATGCAACATAAAATTCCAGGCCTGCAAGCCTGAGCAATATTTTGGGCTCCTGCACAAAAGCAGGAATAAGATCTGAAATTTAAAACAAGACTAGAAGGTATTGGAAAGTCACCATTATTTAGAGGGATGAGGGCTATAAATGCTTCTATAGCCGAGGATGAAGGACTAAAACTGGAAATGGCAGAAGGAAACGTATCTACATTACTTAGCTTGCACATACCTATCTCTGCTGTAGGAAACAGAGAGGCTGTGATCTACTGTCTATCTAGAGAGACTAGATGGACAGTTTCTGACAAGAAAGAGGAAAGACATCCTGCAATGGGTAAAGAAGCATTCAGCCCAGTGAAAGAAAAGAACTAGACAGGCACTTCACGATGAGGACAGAAAGCCTTCTGCAGACCCAGCCTGGAAACATCTTACAGTCACATAGACCTAAGGATGTCACACAAAAGGATAGAAGCTTCTTAGTTTAATATTTGGGTTTAGTTTATCTATCTAAGATGATGATAAACATTGAGAGGTACCATGCTGTCTGCTGCTATGGTTATTCTTATAGCTAGCAGGGTGATTTTATACGTTGCTTCCGGAGAAGAAGAAAACTAGCCACAGGCCTGTGTACGATGAAAGTGGTAAAAGCCTACTCACCTTCAGAGAAGTAATAGGTAGAGTTAGTTAGGCACATTCATCTGTGACTAGAAGATTTTCAGAGAAGTGAATCAGAAAAGTGTGGGGTTTCTTTTGGTTACCTCTAGTTGGAAAAATTCTCAATGATTGCCATAGGTAGCATTAGCAGCATGAGATCTGCAAGACCCTGATAAGCAATGGGGTTTTTTTTTTTTGGCTCTTACTACCTCAAAACTCCAAATAGCTGCACTGTGGATGGAAGAGTGCAAGAGGCTGTACGGTGGGGCATAAGGCAGACGAGAGGTTCTGATCATATTGAGCTTCCAGAAATCGAGTGCACTCTACTAATTTGTCAGAAACAGCAATTACCAGTAGTGCCATCTACAGTGAACAACATTTGAAGGAATGGGAGGGAAGAACTAGTCACACAGCTAAACTGTATGTTCTCTATGCAGCTGAGAAAGGGAAACTGAATCCTCTGAAAGATAATTATCTCCCTCTCCATGGACTACATAGGGATCCTGGGAAATAAATTTCTTAACCTAAGCGCTTCAGAACAACATCGAAGTCAACTGTATGTCACATTTATCTAGTCACCCGCTAAACTGGCATCTTAGTTGTTCACTTCCCAAGTGTTTAACTGTTAAAATAGCTGTAACATTATAAATATCTCTGCTTTCATGGACACAAATACAGAAAAAATTCTGAAATATTTTTATATTGGGTGAACAAACGCAGAATTGCAAATCAGAGAGCTTGACGTAGTTATACAACACCAAGCTTTCTAACAGTCGTCACCTACTTAGTTGCTGGCAGAGTAAGAGTAACAGGAAGTCATTTCTGCTGCTGTGAGATGGTAGTTCTTCAGTATGATGAATGACTCTCATAGTTAATGTTAGTTGATGTATTTATCAGATTCAAGAGACAGCATAAATGTCTAGACCAAATGAATGAGCTGGGCTTTCACTCTCTCACATCCCATAGGTAGGAAGATACTGTGCAATAGGATTACATGTGCTGTACCTATTTTGCAAGTAAATAGAAGTCTATGGGGCTGCCAGTTCAGGTGCTACCATGGTCTGTATGTCTGCACCAAACCCAAATATATTGGATCTATGCCTAAAGCAGCATACTCATTGTTTTTTGCCTTTTCTTTCTTTCTTAAAACCTCTACAAAGATAAACAAAAAAGCCACTAGATTAACTAGATAATCTGTATAAAATAGCAGGTATAAAATAGCAGGAGGTTCAGCAGCATGATTTTCTCTTACTCTGATAGGAAAATTACTATTAAAAGCCACCATCACAATTTACAGTCTGAGAGTAGTGCTTGTGTGCATAATAGTTACTTTACTTTTTCTGACCTGTTCATCCCAGAAGCACTATAGCATTGCAGTCATAATGCCATACTTACGGCTGAGAGGACAGGACCACTGCAATACAGTACTCCTAAGGCATATGTGCCAATAAAGAAGTGTGGTAGCTTAAATAATTTAGGCTAATAAATCAGTTTAGTTTTAGTTTAGCACTTGACTACTGACACAATTTTGCCTATTCTCAGGAGCGTCTTTCCATTTGTAGATACCAATATTAATGAGGCCAAGTTGTGCCTTCCTGAAGATAAGCTGTAACTTGGACTTAATCACCTTGCTTTCCAAACACACATGCTAGTAAACCATACAGATGACTTTTAAAAACTTTATGGTTTTTTTTTTTCCTATGGATAGATAAAAGAAGTAAGATTGTTTCAGTATAGTAAATTTTTTTACCTAGATTTCTTCTCCAAGGAAAATTTGACAATATTTCAGGGAGCGTTCTTACAGGATAAAAGCTTATCCTGCTATCTTGAAATGCCTCTAAACAAGAACAAAAGACAATCACAACAACAGATATTAGGTAAGATTACATTAGGTACATCTACTAAGATGTCCCACCACTTTATATTATCAAAACTCTATGCTGCAATTTAGTCTATGGATTTATTTTCAATACATTCTTAATCATCAAGGGCTGGAATAGGATTAATAAACTCATCTGTCCTCAACAGATGCAGTGTGTAAAGTCACCAGGTTGTCACAAGTCTTGAAGATGATATGCTTGTGAATAGGCAGCTTACTCTGAGTCCAAACAAGAAATAGGTGCTCCTGGCTAGGACATTCACATAAAGCTCCAGCAAGAATACTTGCTCCTAGCAAGAATCTCCATCACCCCAAGAAGGCAAGTGGCTTTACTTTTTAAAGACAATTTTTAGTGTTTACTCACCATGACAAAAATGTTCTGCGATATCTATTTGGCAGGGGACTACACCACTGTTACTCAAAAGTATTTTGCAATTGCAGTAGGCTCCGGCAATCCCTGGTATTTGTGCAGCTATGGCTCACTTTATCTGGGACTTACACAGGGACTACTGTTCAACATAATGTGGCAGTGACTCAAGGCCAAGAGATAGCTCAAATGTGTCTTTTCCATGGGTGCTACATTTATTCCAAGGGGCAGATCTCATTCTGTTACGGACCCAGTCTATGGAGCTACAACAAAGTCTGGGACTAGAAAAAGCAAAGTCTCTCATTCTTGCCATGATTCACCTAGAGAGCGCAGCTGGACTTCAGGTGATGCTCACAACCCAGGCTATAAATGTCAAAACCTGGAGGCAGGACTTCATCAGAAGATGACATAACAATTTACTGGAAGAAATTTGTAGAATGAGCAAAGGCAAGCAAGGTTCATGATGGACACGTCTCTGAAGAAAGACAACACTGAAAAGAGTGACTGCCTTTATATCTTTCTGTCTTTTTTTGTCTTTCCATAAGATTTTCCACTCAAACCCTACACTTTTTGACTAAATGGAGTGTGTGCAACCACCACTGAAATTTAATGAGGTAGTTTAAGAAATTATACAAAGTCACTGATATTATAGTAGATACTTTGAAGAAATTCTGGGGTGAGAAAGATACAAGTTGGAAAAATGGAAGTGGGGCTATGGTCCTCTTAAAATAATCTTTTCTTAGCAGAAACAGTGTGATCCAAGAGGAGCTGCAAACTCTTTTGTAAATAGACATCCAGGTCCTGGCATTGATCTGGAAGGAAGTGGGGATAAAGAGCTGTGGAAGATGGACAGTGGAAATTCCTCAGCTATGGGACACGCTGTCAAATTCTGCATGAATGGCAGCTTCTACTTGACACTTGTCATAAGCCTGTGGCACACTAAGCCTGGCAGCTGTTAACATACTGCAGTCTTTGCAATACTTCCTAAAGAGGAAGGCTAGCCTCTGGGTGGACAACATTTTGCCAGGAGCTAATAAGAACTTAATGGTGAAAAAGGATTAGTAGTTTAGAAGAAATATTTTAAAGTAAAGGAACTATGAAACAAAATAGATCAGAAAGTTAATTTTAAATTACATTTTATTTTATTAAATCAGATTAAATTACAACGATATTTTTCAGACTAAATAAAGAATCTGTTTTACATGACTAATACAGCGTGGTAACTGAGGTGAAGCTTCACAAAAACATGCAATGCTTTTAACAGCTATTAGGGAAATCCAAGACTAACATCCAGAGTATGTTAGAGTATGCAACACAACTGAAGCAGAAGATAATATGAGTATCACCAATCTTGTCAGTGGAATTATTTTAGGAGATACTTTCAAAAGAATGGTTGAATTACCCCAGAGAAGGATCATACTCAAGAATAATAGAGTCATCAATGATACAAACTGAAGCAGCTGTTCCATTAGTCTCCAGTCAAAAGGGTGAGCTGGTATTGATAATCATAACTGATAATTACCTTCCTGAGAGCATATGTGTCTTGATATGGAATATCACTTTGGCCAGTTTGGGTCAGCTGTCCTGTCTGTGTCCCCTCCCAGCTTCTTGTGCACCTCCAGCCTTCTTAGTCGGTAGAGCATGGGAAGCTGAAAAGTCCTTGACTAGTGTAAGCACTGCTCAGCAACAACTAAAACATCGGTGTGTTATCAACATTATTCTCATCCTAAATCCAAAACACAGCACTGTACCAGCTACTAGGAAGAAAATTAACTCTATCCCAGCTGAAACCAGGACAATGTGATAAACCATAATATAATTCTTCCACTTTTAAAAATAGTTGATTTCTGTCATTCACTAGAATTATCTCTGCAGCAACAATTTTTTGTCATGCTAGAATGATGAATTTTCATCACATGCAGATGCCAGAATAAGCAAGTCAGTAATTAAAGACAACTGCAGAAGCAAGGGTTTGTCTAGGAGCAAAAGACCTAAGACTAAGGGTCTTCTAGTCCTACTTTCTGGTACTGTTTGAGAGAGAAAAATCCTCTTCTCCGGGACATGTTAAAAAGCAAAATCAAAGTACGTTTATATTGATGATGCAATAAAGTGGTTTTGAAAACATACCATGAACTACATCTTTAAAAGATTAGCAGACTTCTGCATTTTGACACAGTGGAATATGCATTTATTCTTTAAGCTCTACGCTACCTCAATGCTGCTTAATGTTGACATGTTTGATATCATCAGCAAATGATTACTGGTAATTAACAGCAGTTTCTTTACACAATCTAGTGAGGACCTGTCATGACACACTACTTAGGAAGGTTGGGTTTTTCTTCTTTTTCTCTCAATAATTAAGCTTGGAAGCAATGCTGGTTTTACATGATGTATTTTGACCTATTCCTGCCACTGCAAATAAATCTATTGACCTGACAGCTGAGTTTACACCAAGCTATATTGTAGGACAGTTCTGTTTGCTTATGTAGTGAATACTCAATAACAAAATAATTTGAAGCTCAGCCAGATCTCTGCTTATTTCCCTAGTAAGCACAGGAGATACCGATGATTGTGATGTATTCAAAATGGAAATTAAACATTTGTTTTTAAAGTGTCCTACAGTAACCAATAATGGGACAATGGAAAAAGAACCTTAAGAAGAAAGATGGAGATGCAAAAGAAAAGGAGAAAATTAGTGCAACTTCAGAGAACGTATATGCTCTGTAAAATGCAGCAAAATACAATCTAATACACCAAAAAGCAATCTCTAAATATCTCAGGCTTTTGTTACAATTGAGAGGTCTAGAGGTCAATTAATAACAATTATAGAAGTTCAGCAAGTGACATAATATATTGCAGAGAGAGTGTTAATGTTCTGGACAGCAATTATATCACCTTTCATTTAGACTTGCTATGGGATTCTGTTACCAAGAGTTTAAATCGGCATTCTGGAGAGAATGTTTTTCAATTATCAGACAGACTAGTCTCATGAAGAGACCTTTTTATGTCTTGTGCTTTGCAGATAAAAAAACTTCTCATACTCTAAGGAGGATTGGTCAGTATAGGGTATACTGAAAAGCCACTTTCAACTTTCAACAAAGGCTGAGCCAAGTATCAACCGAATCTTTTTGAAACTGGAAAAAGTACAGAGCACAGTCTTTTGCCTGCCCCATTATTTTTCATTTTCACATGTCTTTGTCCTCCTGATCTGGCTGGAACAGTAAGTGCTCACAGTAGTTGGGTAGAACAGCTGCCCTGTTAGCCTCTAACAAAATAAGACCAGACAGATAATCAAATATTACTCTCCTGAGAGCATCCTATAAGCCGTGGAACAATTCTTATTCTTACCATTTGCAGGGAATCTCCATCCTACCTGGAGACAAGAGGAATCAGCAAAAAGAAAAGAGTTCTTTGCTATATGATTTCAAAGTATGGGAGCACCTACATTGGCAGGCTGATTTGCCATGATTCATGCCAGGGTCCTAGTCCTCTAATAATTCACTGTGGCTTTGGCTACATTGGCAAATACTGTGGTGAAATAGAAGCAGGTCTTCAGAGAGAATCGGTTGGCGCTGAGAACCCAACACTCACAGTGTGTTTTGAGGGGGTTTTACTTTAGACTAACACTAATCTAGTCCCATAGACTGAACACCCATTAGTGCTGGAGCACAGTAGGTTCCAGCACTCCTGGAAAGAACCTCCAAAAAGATGCTGCAAGCATCTCCATATGCTCCAGGGCCTTCTGTTATGCCACCTAAAGCTCAGTAGGTGGAGATGACTGGGACGCTCATTTTGAAAGCGCGCTCCTCATTTGAACTGAAGTGCCAATGTATATAATGTACTGTCTGTACATTTGCACCACTGTGGTTCACTGGGTTGAACTATGATGATTTCTTGCCAGGGAAAATAGAGCATAGACTGGAGAAGAGTTTGAACCAGTGTTCACCTCCTGCCCATGACATTGAGGTAGTCCAAGCTGGACTTAACTTCCTAAATGAACTAGAGTGCATCTTGGTGCCCCAGTCACCTGTAATACTCCTTGCCTTGTCTGCAGCATACATGTGCCTCACATTTGCAAGTATCCCTCTTCTCATCCGTCACCATATTCCCTAGCAAAGTCTGCTGTCTTCGAAGATGTGTCTTGGCAGATGAGAAATCCAGGCTCCTGAGAAATCCAGGGTCCTGGCCTCCATTTTCTGGGAAATTGTCTGAAAGATGAGGGAGAGGCAAAGACAAAATTGTGCTCTTAGGGAGAAGAAGAGGGAGGGATTGTGGATTTATGCCCTGTAAAACAGGAAGGATCAAAATGTATTTATTTGCTGTTTTCTGACTCATGTTGAAAATACTTGGAGGTCTAGTGAAAGGCAATGACAATAGTCATAGACCAAGGGAATGCTTGTGCTTTGAAGTTATCTTTCTGCACCTAAGCACTCCAGCCTAGTTACCATAGATATGCCTACACTTCAGTTTGGTTTTCATCTCACCATAGCTTAAATGGAGAAGAAGGGTAACATGCTAAATGTAAAGCAATATCGTCTTATGTGCTCTAACCCTTCCCCTCACCCTTGGATGCAGATATGGATGCAGTCTCCTCCTTTCCTGCATCCATCATTCTCTACTTGAGATTACTTCTCTCATTTAATTTTTAAGTGTCGCTAAAGTCGTACTGTTAGTAATCATTTTAATGAATAACATAAGTAAGTGAGCAGTTAAATCAATGTATCGGAGTTGAAATCTTAATTAAAATGGTATTTAGCTATGGGAAGTGAGAGTTTTATAATTTATTTTCTATTAAGATGTTGACTGTTTCACTGAACACAATTATTTTGTGGTTTTAATCACAATATGAAAGCTGCACTGAAGTTATGTTTCTGCGTCTTTCTGTTCTCCTCCCATGGATATCCACCATCCTCATATTTAAAGGCGCCAAAATGTTTGCATTCATTTTCTTTGTTCTTGGGATTTTTTTACATCGATGGCAACAGTAGGCTACTGTGCTGTTTAGGATACCTTTCTTGAGTTTTATTAAAGAGTAAACATTCAGGTAGGATTAAGCATGATTATGCATATTTAAAACCACTTTTTCTGAATTGCCATAAGAAGAACGGAACTGTTTTCATTTGGGCTGCAGGTTTAAAATACTGTGCGTGTGACTTTGCACTCACATTTGTGCTTACTCAAATGGAAGGACATAAATCACATGTGCATACTTTTTGAAGATGTCCCTGATCATTGCAGGGGGGTTGGACTAGGTGACCTTTAAAGGTTCCTTCCAACCTAAACTCTTCTATGGTTCTATGAATCTAGGGGGCAAGGTACACAGAGGAAATTGCTTTGTGCATCCACAGTTAAGGTCTACATATGTAAATTCACCAAAAAATTGTTATGTAAATTTGAATCTATCCTTTTGAAGACATGGCTCCGACGGTCCTTGAGCTCCTGCTATTGTATATGCTTTTTTTTGGTGGAGGACAGAACACCATAATAATTATCTTTTCCCTCTCCATGCACTGGATGACTCTGCTTTCAGCAGGATAAGTGTTCCTTACAGAACTACATGAGTGAGGACCATCAACTTCCCTCAAGCACAGTGAATGAAGATGGGCCACCCACTAGGGCTAGATTTTCGAAGCTTTTTATGCACTCAAAGTGGTATGCAGGCACACAAACCTGCCATCAAGTTTCACATGTTCCTGTCAGGAAAGTAGTTACGTCCAAGAGAAATACAGCAGATGTGTGATGTCAACTATGGAAAATTACATATGAGTGTTTTCAGGTTCCTCTGTGGTCTTGAACAATTAAATTTTGAAGAATCAAAATGCTTTTCAATACTAGTCATGAAGGCTCCCAGGCGAAAAATACAGTGATATTAGCTGGTTTTGTTTTTTTTTTCCCCTCCTCATTCTATTTGGACTTCAGCTTTGAGCATGAAAATTCTTTCTTATGTCATTTTAGATGCATTACAGATTGTAGGTACCTTGAAGTTGAATAGGTGTCTTCCAGACTGGAAATCACAAGCTTGTGCTAAGTGCCTTTGCTCCTTTCACAGTGCCTGAGGGTTAGGTGTAGTTGTATGGAATCCAAGTCAATTACACTTTTAAGAAGTTAGGAAAGGGGTGATCTACCCTGGCTGTGTTTTAGAGGACTTTTACATTGCATTTGGTTGTCCGGAGGGTAGAGAAAGATTTCAGATGAGCTTGGGCAGAATTTAGGTCCTGAGCTGCTCAAACTGGTGCTCTTCTGGGTGTTTGTATGGGTGCTGCTCTACAGTCCTGGAGAAATTTCACAGTTAAATGTAAATGTTTTCTCTGGATCTTCCACTATCAGGTAGCAGCAGAGCTGAGAGTTGAGGTGTGATTTTACATTTAGGTACTTAAAATCTTTACCAAATTCAACCCTTGAATTATTTTTCTTATTCTGTTTGCCAGCATACCATTACTTCCTATTTTGTAATTATTTTTCTATACTCTGATGAATTAATCAGTATTCTCTATTTTGTTTCTATAGACTTAACCAAACTGAAACTTTCATCTGTAAATTTTTCTATTTCTTGTCTTTAAAACCATTACTTCAGTGAGGAATCGGTTAGAGAAAATAATCTCAAGAGCAGATTCATAAGAACTCATGATTCATCTTTTTAATGTGGAAAGTTAACCACTCCGACAGTAGTCTCAAGCAGTTTCTGAAAGGTGGCATTACTGTCCTACTCACCCCATAACTATGCAGCTCCTTTAACAAATAACTGATAGACTTAAAAAGGTTTTGAAAGACAGTGAATTATGTAGCCCTGTTCTATTCACAGACTCATTAAATATGACTGAAGAAGTTAGAGACAGTGGTTTTCCTTTGCAGAAGCCATTCTGGTTTGTGCCTCTTCAATAATAACAGTGATTTGAGTCCTACAGTTTTGTTTGTACATTAACATTGTTCAATTTGCTGTTTCTGAAGTGATGCCTAGCAGGTCTGAAATGCCACTGTTGACACCTTTCTTCACCTCCCTGCTTTTTTTTAAAGACAGCCCTCCTACTCTCAGCAGGAGAAGATGAATTTAACTGAGAATTTAAATATTGTTGTTAGGTCAGCTGCTCCAGTACCAAGTGGCCTTGGTACCTCACTGCCCTTTAGTTTATTACCATGCATCAGCATCTCCTTCTTTTGACACTCATCTAGGTAATTTCCCCAGCTTTTCTTCGATATCCTCTTTTCCATTTTGCAGTTTTCCTTTATTGCTTCTTTTGTTCCTTAGGAATACAAACAATCTGAGATGATTTCTTTCCCCTCAAGTTTTCTTCTGGTAGTTAAAGAATTTTTATTATTTTTGTTTCCTGTTTGCTTTTGAAAATTTTTATACCTATTTTTCATCTAGTATTTTACTTACTCATGGAATAATTTCTTCTCTAGTTTTAAGAGGGATGGATTTCCATTGTTTACATTAGAGTACAAGGAAAATTCAGATTTGGGACTATCTGAAACCAGCTTGTCCTGATATCAGCCTTAGTCTTGTGTCATTTGAGAAATCTCATTGACACTGATTTTATTTTAAATTATTTTAATGGCACTTTTATGTGCCTTAGCATTCTAAACCCAGAAATCAAATGAAAAATTTTATTTTCTCACTATTCATGCTACATGTTATTTTAGCTGTAATCCTTCACCTTTTTCAGTGCTAGCAAGCTGCTGGACCTACAGAGGGGTGAAATTAAGTGTTTTTAAATAGATGCTCCAAACTGCTCATGTAGAAAGAAGATGTCTTGTAACTCTGTAAGTACCCTCAAACTTCTTACGTCAAACTTTCTCAGTAGTCACATTAATTACATAATGTATTTTAGTGACAGGATGAAATTTTATAGACTAGTAAAGAGTTTTAATGGCTCCATAAACATCAGAATGCAAAGGCGTGAGAAGAGTTCATTGCATATTTTGCAAAATACAGTCCATTTGACGGATCAATCCATAACAAACCTAAGGACCATGGCTATTTTCAGGGCAAAAGGACTTCCCAGAGAGAAAGGGACTTGGGGACGGGCTGTGCTTATTTTCTTGCTGAGGAGGACAGCAAACCTGCTCCTTGGAGCCAGTGCCACCAGCTGCAGCAGGGGAGCTGCCTCTGCACTTACTCTGTAATAAATGCTTCTGAGCTCATGCCTCTGCCACCACGCTAGGACGCTGCCTGCTGTGTTAATCCACCAATAAAGAGACCTCAGGTCATACAATAATATGTGCCTTTACCTTCTGCCAGTACCCCCAGGACTGGCTATTAATTTTCAAGTTGTTGAATTTTCACTTAATGCACTGCAGCTCTCAGAAGCGTGGTGAGTTTCTTTAACCATTAAAGCAGCTGTAAGCTGTATATATAAAAAAAATAACCAGATGATGACGTGTAAAGAAGCAGGAGAACCCGAAACAAAACACTGCCTTTCATCGGAATAAGCGCTGAATGGGGGATTATTTACATTTCTGTGCAGTTACATCTTGACTCAGAGGATGATGATGATGACTATAAAACGGTTTGCTCCTTACGCTGAGAATCACGCAGCGCAGGTTACTCCAGGAGTGCCCCATAGACAGCTGCAAGCGGGGACATCTCCGGGGCCAGGGACTTGGGTTGGGGAGAGATTCAGGGGCCATCCGACCCTCAAGCCGTGCAAAGCAATACGCTTTATTTAAGCCCTAGTCCCGCCGGGACGTAACCGCCTGTCCCCACCGCCGGAGGAGAGGGCTGCAAGCGCGGAACCCCCGGAGGCGCGTCTCCGCCACCGCGGTTGCTTCTCCTGCCTCGGGTTTGGTTTTCGTGGGGGTTATATTAGGGTCTTTTTGTTTGGGTTTTTTTGGCTACTTTCCCCCGTAGGTCTCCCAAGAGAGGCAGGAGGAGGGAGCAGCAGAGGGGAGACAAGAAGGGGAGAAAAGAAAAAAGAAAAAAAAAAAAATAAAAAGGCGTTTTGCGTGTTGTAGCAAGCCCCGGCGCATTTTATAGCGCAGCAGCGCGCATCGCCCGCTTTCCTTCCCCTTCCCCCCCGGGGGCGCTCCGCGGCCGCGCAGAGCCGCCTGCAGCCTCCGGGCTTGCGCGACTCTCGTTTCTTGGGTGCGCGGAATTCCCGCTGTTGCACTTGCGCGCCGGGCATGCCGCCTGTCTCCAGCACGGCTTTAGGGACCGCGGTTGGAGGGGTGGGCCCCTTCTCCTGGGGACGGACGAGGGGCTGGAGGGTACCCCCTTCCCCGCGGCTGGTGCCGCCCTCCCCAAAATCGCGGTCGCGCCGGACGCGGGGTCGCGCAGTCCCCGCGGGTGTCCGCGCACGTCCCCCGGCGCTTCTCCTCCCGCCTGCGGGTCTCCGCTTGGCAGGGCCGGGGGGCTGCTTCTCAGATTGCAAGCCGCCCTCTGAGTAGCTTTAAAAAATAAATAAAAAGATCTAAACATATGTATGTAGCTTTAAACATATATTTAACATTTTATATATTATGTATATTTATATATATATATAAGATCTGTTTTATTTCCCTCTTTGGAGAAAATAGCAAATCAATGCCACCCTTTCTCCCAAGCATGTTTCTCTTCTAGTAAAGGAGGCTCCACCTCTGCTAGGGATTGATTTGCCCAGCAGTTTTTAGGATAATTTATGGAGCAACCTGATGAGCCTATTGGGCGAGTTGCTCGGTCCTTGCAGAGCGGGTTCCTACCTGTTTGGGTGTTTTATTTTATTTTTTTTCCCCTTTCCCTTCCCCTCCCCTCCCTCTGCCTGCCGTGTGCCGGGGGGGGACGGCGGGATTGGCAGGGTCGCTATTCCCCAGCCTCTCCGGAGAAAACTCGGGGAAGGGAGAGCGCCTTCACGCCCATGGATGCGTGGGGGGGGCCCGCGCCCCGCTGGAGCCGCCGCCGCGGGGCCCGGCTGCTGCTGCTGCTGCTGACCGTGCGGCTGGGGAGCGGGTGAGTACGGCGGGCCCCCCGCACCGGCCCCGGCCGCCCGCACCCTCCCGCCGGCTCTCGGCTACCCGCGCATCGCGCCCCGGGCTGAGCTCGGGGGGCGCCGGCCGGGCTTGGGGAGGGGGAAGGGGGAAGGGGGAAAGGGGCGTGCTACGCGCCGCCAAACTTCAGAAAAAAAAAGGTCCCGGTGCTCCGGCGGCGGGTCCCGCGGGCGGCTGCGGGGGAAGCCGGCACCGGCAAAGTAAAACTTCTGCCGCATTCCACTTGTTCGCTGAGCGCGTTGGCGAGTCCGTGCTCAGCTCCGTGCTGGGAAAGGCGCGTCCCCCCCCGCACGGGCCGGGCCGGGCCGGGCCGGGCCGGGCCGGGGGGCGGCCGGGGCAGGCGGCTGGCAGGGGAGCCCTGCGCCCCGAGGAGGGGCGGCGGTGCGGGCTGCCGTCCGGCGCAACGAGCTCCCCGCAGCGCCGGCACCTCCCCGCCGCGGCGCCTGCCCGTCCCCGCTCGCTCTCCGGTTGCTGCTGGGAGAGGGGGCTGGAGTTTCGCTGGCGAGCGGCTGCGGCGCTGATGGCTTCTTCGGAAGGGCCGGGTCCAGCTGCCGGTGGTAACGTGGGGGCACTGCTCCTGGTGCTGGTACTTCTTCACTGTGCCGTCCCCGCAGCGGGGCATCCTGCGCGGCACCGGCTTGTGCCCCTGCAGCCCCCGGGAGTGGGATTGGGCCCACGCGTGGGGTGGTGCCGGGCAGCTGCTCAAGTCCCAGAAGTTGGAAACGTGCATTTTAAGAGGGAGTTACAAAATTGATCTGAAGGGCTCTGAAGAAATAACAGTTTGGTACTGCTGTGTAAATGTGTTATTAGCACCCGTAACAACTTAACGAAAAGCAATCTGGTCATTCAACTCCATTAATAATTCCGAGCTAATGTGAATCATTCCACAGGTTATACTCTCATAAAAATCACAAGGCAGTACTGAAAGGGTATTTGACTGTTGCCCAGTGTGTCTTTCTTTTTAATGATAGACCAAATTATCATTCTAAGAGGATATACCCCCCCCAAAAAAAAGAAGGAAAAAATCTATTAAACATTTTTTTAAGTTCGTCAGACTCTAGACCCCTTCCCCATACTGAATCATTTATCAGTCTGTGTGAAGTGTGTTGATCTCAGCTCATCTCTCATCTTCAGAAGGCTGCTGTGTTATCTGCTGTGTTATCCCAGTTACAAACACCACTGATTATACTTTTCTTTATCTGTGTCTTTTAAAACCTTTGCATATTATGGAAATATTTTTCAAAAGCATTGATGGAAATTATACCAGTGCAGCTGTGCATCTTCAGAATGTTTCTTAATGAACATATTGTACCTCAGGTATGAAAGAAATTATCGAGTGGTTTGAGAGAAAAGAATATGCATGCTAATTTATCAGTTCAAAGACTTAGTTACAAAGGAGGAGGACTAGCTAAAAAAAAGTTGTAATTTTTTTTTGTTTGTCAAAGTGTGGTTGTGATTACAGGACTAGGTGTAGATTATTATGTATACATCTCATTAACAGTGGCATTTATAAATAAGTTGATAAGAAGTCTTCGGTGAGAAAGAGGTAACTTGCATTATTTTACTGCGTGTTCCAGAACACCTCGGATAAAATGGAACCTTTGGTATAAATGTCGATGCATCTGAATCAACTGTTTTCAGGCTTGCCTTTCATTCAGAGGCTACATGGGAAAATGGTGGCTGAGAGTTTTTTCTTTTTTCCTTTTTTTTTTTTTTTAAGTGACCACAAATGGACATGTTTTTCAGATCCTGCTTCTCTGGTGTGTAGTACATTACAACTCGGGTGTGTTTGCAGAGAGCTCAGGAGCTCTAGTGCCCTTTAGCAGCCTGACACAAAGTAGGATGGAAATACTATTTTTCTGCTTCTTTGGATGCCTTTCTGTAGTTTCAGCCCAAGCTTTTCCTTGAAGTTCAAACTAAAGCACAGAAGTCATGCTTTTCTCAAGAATAGACCAGGCTGCGCCAATTCTGGCTGTTTTTCTAAAAACATCTTGCAGGAGCGAACCCACCTTTTCAACACATACTTTTGAAAGGTTGCAAATTGCATCACTTCTAGTACGCATTTATACACAAAGTACTTTGTGCTGAGCGTGAGTAAAGTTACTTTCGGTGTAACAAAGGGAGCTAAAGCCTAAGCAAGGACATTGGAAGTTGAGTCCAACCAAGAGTGTATCCTTTTAATGTACTGCCCCAAAAGCTGTAGCGTGACATTAGACAGAACTTCCTTCACCAAAGGGATTCATTGCAGTTGAACTCTGTCCCACAAAACAGCTGTTTCCCCCCAGTTCTGCACATGCACCACAAGCAGACCAGCATGGCCAATGCATTTGATGTAACTTCATGAGCCAGTATTTTGAAGGACTATTTTTGTCAATAGCTGACATCTTTTCTGTAGCAGAAATTGGGCTGTGAGCTTTTCTGTGAGGTATGTGCAGGAAAAGAGTAGTTACCCAGCAGTCACTGCAGTCCTAAATGTTCAGCAAACCCATTGTTCTTGTGAACTCAAATAAATAGACAATTCATAGGGAGAGCATAAGAGCTGACAATATAATTAATATTATTTCCTTAGTTCTAACCATACAGGTGCAGCGTAACTGTAATATTTCTTCTAATTTATACTGCTTTAAATGGTATGTGCTGGTCAGCATCCCTAACAGTGTATTGTAAGCTTAACTTAATTTTGGCCATATCTTCCCTTTAGTTTTGTAACCTGATGTTCTAAAAAGCAATTATAAATGCTCCATTGCAATGTAACTGTCAGCAGGTGCAAATGTCAACTAATATTTTCTTTTCCATTTCAAAGTATCTCTTAGGAAAATACTTATATAATATGGCCTACGTTTTCTTCTCATATAAATTCCTAGATCAGAGTTAAGCCTGTCATAACAACATGGGTTTCTTAATACTTGATAATAGTGATTTACTGTTTCCTTTGAGCATCTGTGATGTTTATTCATTGTTATCCTCACTCTTACGTGCTTTGTTCACGATGTGACAGTGAAGAAATTGTTATGAAATACCGTTTATTTTATTAAAAGTTTATTAATATTTTCTTTTGTTAGTATAAAGTTTAACAAGACAAATATTGAGAAATACTTATATTCTTTGCATATAATTTTCTTACAATGGATTTAAAGGAAACCTTCAAATTATGGCAATCTATCAAAAAAAGGCTCTCATAGCAAATTGAACTACATTTTCAATTACTTTTAACTTTCTGTTTGTTAAATATGCCTGATGTTAAATAAGAGCACCCTTGCTACCAATTCAAGCCTTTCTGAGCTGGATAGAAAAGGTTACAGGTGAGCACTCATTGACTTTGGCCAACTTTTTTGTGGGTACGTAAGTCTGGCCACAGAGTAAATTACAAGAGGGTTGGGAAATCTGTGGTTTTTATTTGAAGCTGTAGAAGAATTGTAATAATCTGGGTCGAATACAACACTCAGTTTCTATGGCCAGTAGGTAGGACTACTTAAATGGACTTGGCAGATGCACTGTTTGAAAGTGAGTTGCCTTGGTTTGTGCTATCATATGTATACTTAAAAAGTCATGTACGTTCAACTCACAGAAAAACAAAGGTGAGTATCTCCCAAGATGGGCAAAGAGCCATTTTTGTAGTAACATTTATGAGAGAAGAGTACTAGGGCCTTTTTAATTATGTGCATAGCCCTTTCTTGCACTGCATACTAAATTGAGCGTGTACTTAGGTAAAATAACAATAGCATAACTTATTTGGTAAAAAGCAACAGAGAGAAGTGATAATTATAAATGACAGTATGTAGCATACTACAGGAACCTTTCAAAGGGTGGTGGACGACAGTGACACTAACTTTTATTTCTTAACTCTGAATGGTAATAATTTGTAAGGAGTAATTCAGATGCAATTGAATTAACCTGGAGATGACACAGAAATCCTGATTTTGCAGTTTTATGCATGCAAACATTTTTAATAAGGCTGAAAATAGTGTGATGAGTTCAGTGGCCTACCGGCCTATGTAAAAACTTGATTCTACATATCTAAACTTAAAATGGTAAATCATGCAACAGCACTGAACTAGTAGAGGTGACTGGGGAGACTAGAAAGGTCAGCAGGAGTTAACCAGAATTGAACTTGCTTCAAAGAAGAGTGAAATTTAAATGATATGGCAAAGATGGAAAGAAATAGTTTCTAAAATATGCTTTCATTGGTGGATGTTCAAGTCAGTAGGATCCGCTGTGATAATCCAGTCTGATATCAGAATAAACAAAACTGGAGAATTTACCCTGGCTTCTGCATCAGGTTTGTTGCTTCAGTATAACTTTTTCTAAGTCCCTGCATAAAAGCTTGGATAAGGAGGAATCCAATGAAGTATTTTACAGTTTTTCTAGTCTGAGGTTTCTCTGGCTCCCAGCCAGTGGATCTTCTGCCACCTTCTGCTAGCTGAAAAAAGCCTGATTTTTTCCCAGTACCACCTGCTACAGCTGGCTCAGCCACTGGATCCCACAGCCATCTCTCTGTGGGGAAATCCAGGTCTTGGTTCATACCTCTGGTTCTGCAGGGCAGCCTCAGGGGTGTGGACTCATGGCTGCAGCAGCTCTTCAGGAGTGGAGTGTGGTCTGCAGCTGGCTGCTCGTCAACAGGGAAACCAGTCACCAAAGCTCTTCCTTGCCCTGTGTGCCTCTGCCAAGTTTCGCCTTGAATAGAACTCAGATGAATCCTGAAAATTCTTAAAGAAATCAGCATTTTGGTCAGAAAACATCCTGCTGTCTTCTCTTTCCAGCCTAGTCTTTCATGGTATGTTGTAGATTATTTGCTTGGAAAAACCTCCTCACCTCTCAGAGGTGAGAAGCTGCAGTGCAGTTATAGGTCTAGCAGTTGTTGCAGGATGAATGATCTGCTCCAAAATGAAAGTTTTATACAAATGTGTCACAATCAGAGATACTCTGCGCAGAGTGGAAATTTCCATTGAAATGGATTTACCCATGCTACAGTCATACTAACTACTGTTAGAAGTATTTCCCTGGTATCTGTATTTTAAAAGGCAACTTGATAGCAGCTTACATTTTTCTCTCAGATAAGTAAACTGAGCTACTTAAATTTCTTCAGAAAATATTGAATTGTTTGTTAAACCATTTTGTAAACCTGTTCCATTTTTTCTTTGAAGAACAGACCTCAAAAATGGGTAGATTATATAAATATTAGCCTCATTAATGGCAGATACACACAGAATATTATTTCCCTACCCCTGCTTCATACTGCTGAGATACTCTATCCCAGGATTAGCTCCAGTACTGCCCCAGTGTACCTCATGTTCTTTTTACTTTCTGCCTTGGTCCTCAAATCCTTTTCTGTGTCACTGCATTCATCTCTGGTAAGGTGTGAATGGCTAATTCTGTGTTTCTAAATTTATATGCAGTTATTTTTCTTATTTTCAGAAAGACAGACAGACATAATGAGTAGGAAAGATCTGAGGAAACATGAGATACGTATTCTTTGGATTAAATTATTTGAGGTCTTAAATAGATTGTTAGTCCTTTCATTTAATATGGTTTTCTTCTTCACTAAGGCAGTGAAGTTTCTTCTACACTAAGGCAGTACCACGAGGGATTAAGTCTTATTATTATTAAGTCATTATTATTATTAATGTAATGTTATGGTTCAATTTATCTTTCAGAATAAAGTTCAGCTGGATGGAATTTATATTAGGAAAAAGTTGTAGTATTAAGTATTAATTTAGGTGGCTAACTCTGTCACTGTAAGTCATGACAAATTTTTTTTGTTCATTGTCTGATGCCGTATTTACATGGCAGAATAAACTATGTAGATGTTTTTAAAAATAGGGTTCCCTCAGTGTTTTCCCTGGGGAGAAAGGTACTTGATCTCGCCAGCATACAACCATCAAATATGTACTGGATTGTATCAGACCTGCTGCAGGTGACCTATGGACCTGTACTTTAGGTTCTTGCTTTGTCGATGAGGGCCATCCAACTGATGGCCTGCAGGTCACATTCAGCAGGGGACAACTCTGACAGCCCTAAATTTTAGTCACCAACTGACAAGAGGTGGAATACTCCTGTTGTAAAAGATATGTGTTACATTTAATACACAATAAATTACAGTGGAGAAGAGATAATTTTGCTTGCAGAGAGAGAGAGGGACAGCAAACTTTTTATTAAATGGTTTAGGTATTTACATTAGCCCTTACGGAGTATATTCACCTCTTTGTACAATTATTCATTAATTTCATTGACCTTTGGATTGGTCCATAATTGCCTAACAACAGTTACACTAAATTTTCAACAGAACCCGTTCATCATATTTCTCTTGGGGACATGTTGTCATTGCCTAGTTATTGTAGTTGTATGGCTTTTTCTATGATTTTAAGCCAGTGTGCTGGTTTTGGCTGGTTTAGAGTTAATTTTCTTCATAGTAGCTAGTCTGGGGCTATGTTTTGGATTTGTGCTGGAAACAGTGTTGATAACACAGGGATGTTTTTGTTACTGCTGAGCAGTGCTGACACAGAGTCAAGGCCTTTTCTGCTTCTCACCCCACCCCACCAGCGAGCAGGCTGGGGGTGCACAAGAAGCTGGGGGGGGACACAGCTGGGACAGCTGACCCCAACTGGCCAAAGGGATGTTCCACACCATATGACGTCATGCTCAGCATATAAAGCTGGGGGAAGAAGGAGGAAGGGGGGGACATTCGGAGTGATGGTGTTTGTCTTCATCAAGTAACGGTTATGCGTGATGGAGCCCTGCTTTCCTGGCGATGGCTGAACACCTGCCTGTTGATGGGAAGGAGTGAATGAATTCCTTGTTTTGCTTTGCTTGCGTGTGCAGCTTTTGCTTTGCCTATTAAACTGTCTTTATCTCAACCCACAAGTTTTCTCACTTTTACCCTTACGATTCTCTTCCCCATCCCACCAGGGGGGAGTGAGTGAGCGTCTGTGTGGTGCTTAGTTGCCACCTGGGGTTAAACCACAACAGCAAGATTCACTTATATGCCACAATTATGGTGCGTAGTTCAGCGCAAGTCTCTGCTTCTGTTGCTACTTCAGTCTATACATATTTCTTTGCCTCCTGTGGGAAGAGACTGGTACCTGCTCACATGTCTACAAGTATTTGCAAGTATTTCAAATAAGCTTGTTTTTGTGAAGGGCTGTAGGATATTCCTAGTTACCTGAAGATTTTGCAGGAAATATATAATGAATTGTGTTAGAACAAATGTTCACATGAATATGTTGAAATACCAGCAGCTTAAATAACTGAAAATCCCTCATAAAGGAGAGCTCATTTTATGTATTCTTGAGATGCTGGTGACATTTTAAAGTAGAAATCTAACAAAGTTGACTTTGCAATCTGATGAACGTTATAGTGACTGTGGGATGGCAATTAATTAGGGTAACTGCTTTTTATTGAGGTTATGGTTCTCAGCATTCATTTATGTTAGGTTTGTTTTAAGCCTAGTTCCACTATGGAAAGTTTCTTGGATCAAGGCACTTATCCCATCAACAATATATCAGTTCATTCTGAACTTGATGACAATTAACCTTTCATCAGTCAAATGTAGATAGAGATCTGCAGTCTCTTGAATGGGGCACTGACATGTGGCACATGGATTTATGTGTGTCTGTCTTTGTGTGACGATCCTAGTCTGAAACTCCTGGGAGATCTGATACTGTTGTGGATAGTACGTTTCAGATATCCAGAGAGGTGATGCTTTTTCATCATCATGTCCTTCCTTAGCAGTTTGGGGATATTTTGTCCTTTATTTAATACCATTTGTCCCTTTTCAGTTATATCTACTTAGGCTCTATAATTTGCTATCGTTATCCTTTTATCTTCTGTTCTCTGAGTCTTCATTTATTCCCTGCTGTTTTGTCTGGATGAACAGTGGAATATGGCTGTTCACATTTTAATTATTTGATTGCATGGTCTGTCCAAAACCCACAAAGAAGGTAAAACTTACCAACTGAGAAGATAAGACCAATTTACATTTCTAGGTTTCATTCAAATCCATCTGAAATAATTCTCCCTAAGAATTTTAGCAGGTTTACACTTCAGTTTCAGTCAAGGCAGTACAGATTATCCTAAGGCCTACTTTATCTTCCTGATAAATTTTATTTTTTGTTGCAGGCAATGGCTGGAAAGCTTTCCTTAGAAGACATTATGTAGAGGAAGATGAATATATATTTATCTGAAAATTTTACGACAAAATGCTCTTGATCTCTAAGATTACAATATAGTTGGCATAAGGGCCCCTACTAATTTAGCATTAGAAATGTTTGTACTGGAAGAAAGGAAGGACCTACTTACTGAAGATAATGGGTACTTTCAAGTACTTTCCTAGGCAAAGAGCTGCTTTAAGATATTGTAGTAATGATTTTCTCAGAACAGAGGAAGAGGTGTACTTACACTGCGAATGTGTGTGTTAACGATCAATAAGTTACCCAGTTTTTGTAAGCCAAAACAAAACACACAACACATTCTGCAAGTTTGTAATCAGAAAATGGAATAACTGATGTGAGGAAAGAGAAGTCAGAAGTGTATCCTATTTCCTTGCTTGTCTGGGGTGGAACAAGAACTGCTCAGAGCATCAGGAATAATGATATCAGCATAGCCTTTCCTGAAGACAATTTATTTTTTTCCATGTTGAGAGATTGTTTTTACCAAGTTCGTATGTTTGTGGGCAGGGCTGCTGTTCAGAGGGAGCTGGAGAGGCTGGGGGAACGGGTTGACAGGAACGTTATAAAATTCATCACGGATAAATGCTAAGTCCTGCACTTGGGTGGGAACCCCCCCTCAGCAGGACAGGCTGGGGACTAGCTGGGTGGGGAGCAGGTCTGCCAGAAAAGACCTAGAGTTCCTGGTGGACAGCATGGTGCCTTGGCAGCAAAGAGGACCAGCAGGCTCCTGGGCTGTGTGACCAGGCGCACACTCAAGAGGTTGAGGGAAGTGATTGTCTCCCTCTGCTCAGCACTTGTGAAAACGCATCTAGATACTGCATCCAGTTTTGGGTTTAAACTGGAGGGAGCTCAGCAGAGGACTACCAAGATGGTCAGGCAGGAGCACTTGCCCTATAAGGAGAGGGCTGTTCAGCCTGGGGAGGAGATGGCTTTGGGGAGACTCAACAGCAGCCCCCAGCACTTACGGGGAGGTGATTGAGAAGACAGAGGCAGGCTCTTCACAGTGGTGCATGTTAAGAGTATGAGTAACAATGGCGATGAACTGCAACAAGAGAAGTCCCAACTAGGTATTAAGGGAAAAAATTCACTGTGAGGATAATTAAACAGTGGAACAAGTTGTCCAGTGAGGTTGTGGCATCTCTGTCCATGGAATTTTCAAAGACCCAACTGGACTAAGCTCTAAGCATCCTGGTCTGAATTCAATATTGGCCCTTCTTTCAGTAGAAGTCGACTTCCAAGATCCCTTCTGAATTGCATGATTCTGTAGAAAATGGCAGGAATCAGATTGTTTTTTTTTTTCAGTTGGGTTTTGTTTGCTGTTGTTTTTTCTTTTTTAGTATGGTTTGCTATCTTACTTGTGCAACGTTCTTGCTCTCTATTGTATAGTATAAAAAAGAGAGGTGCAGAAGTGGGTAGTTGTCTCCATCAGGTCTACAAAACTGGGAAGAATATTTTTGTGACCACATACAGAGGTAAAGAGCTATTTTTACTAAGTGTGATCACTGTACTAATCAAGCTGAATATGTTTGAGAATCCAGCAGCTCTGAACTGGCACAGAGAACTACCTGTACTTGGCCAGATAGATGTGAGGAAAATTTTCAATTGATTTCTGGACTGCAACTTGATAGGAGTAGAGGCAGCAGTTATACTGGTCTGAGCATATCAATATCTGGATGAACTTTCAAGGAGAGAAAATTAACTCTGTATTATATGAGGGGACTGATGGGTAAAGAATATCCGTGATGCTTTGATTCCAGATGATAATTTTTGTGAGATCTTTAAAAGCCATTTGAATTAATAACAAATTTGACCAGTGTCTCATTTCAAATAATATGTAGCATTATCTGAAAGTTGACTTGGAGGGGAGCAATTTGTGTGGATCCCAGAACAAAATTGTTCTTCTGGAATATATCTTTAATAATACCTGTTGTTCTTAATGTTAGAAATTCAGATTTCTATAAATGTTCTTTGCCGTCAGGTTGTGCCTTTATTAAGTGTTCAGAGTTACGTCTGATTGTATTGTTCGGTAATTTCTGTTCAGATAAGTTTTTGTTATATTTGTATCACAGAGATGTTGAAGAACATTTTATAAGAAATGTGATGATGCTTTTAAGTGAAAGTCTTACTGGGACTAAAATTAATTGTACTGAAGTTATTGTGTGTGGGAGAAAATGTTTCATATCTTTCAGAGATGTACTTCAAAGCTGTAATGACTCAAAAGAGCTTGATCACCTGATGCTTGTGATATGTATTAAGATATCACAAGTCTGATAGTTTAAACACTCAAATATGTAGCCAACTCTTTTCATTACAGGGAATGAACAGCAGAGGTACCTGATTTTATTCTGTTAGTGCTATGATTGTTCTTTTTGTTTTTAAACAAAGCTTTACTTATTTAATACTAAGTGAACTTCTTTATGTAGCTTATCCTAAAAATCTAATGTTTCTTTCTGTATAAGAATTTCTAATATTTTTTTCCACACTTTTCCCTGATAATTTTACTACTGACTTAAGGTCCAGATTCATCCCTTCCATAAAAACTCAGGAAGGAGAGGGGAAAGAGGAAACAGGGTAGGAAATTATACATAGCCAGATAAATATGAGATTAGAGATGGTGAAGAGCACAAGGCAGTACGTGCATCCAGAAGAAAAATTGACCTAACAGTATGTGGTAGGTATACTGGAAAAAAGATGTAGGGAATAAGTAAAACATACTTCAGTGGGAGAGAGAAATACATTTTGACACACAAAAGAATGTGCCAGAGTCTAGCAAGGCAGAAGGAGGGGGCAATAGATTGATAAAAACATCTGAGATGGAATGGATGGGGGGAAGAGAAAAGAGATTTTTGTCAAGAGAATGTCTAAACCCTTTTAGGAAGGATGAAGATGAAGGAATACAACATCAGTGACTCTATATCCTGCAGGATTAAGAAAAGCAAGTAATGTTTTCTGGAGACGTATTTTCAGTAGCTGCATTTCTTTGCTTGCAGTTACGCTTATTTTCACAGAATTTTTCTGCGTTGAATAAAGCATATCAGTGAAGAAGCTGATGATGAAATGCAAAAGGGAGTTCATTTCTGCAGAAATGTAATAGAACTGATGGGTATGAAGTCAACCATCAAGTATGGAAGATAAATCTTGAGAGGTGTTTAAACCATCCAGTACCGACAGCTAGCAGTGGAAGAAAGCTTTCAAGAAAATCTTTTGAAAAAAAAAGTAACTGTGTCCTGTTCTAGCAGTCATGACTATGTGGTCCTGCTGCTATTGCTGCTACTGAAAAGAAGTAATATTTGTGTGTGTGCAGGAGTCGCAATCCTTTTTCAGCTTCTGAAGGACACTACAAGTCTGTTTGAGGCCCTTGTTTTATCTTAGGGAGATCCAAGCAAATATGTAAATATGTATTTTAAATTGCTGAGGTAAGAGTAATTGCTGATTTCGACCACGTTGAAGTTGCATTTTTCACTCTCTGTAAGGAAGTTTCTTCTGTCTCAAGCACTGTTTAAACTTATCCTTCTAGAGTTCAGATTTTCATCTATATCTGGTCCTATACCTTGGTCATGCGCATGACACATGCCTAAGTACTTGCTTTTTTAACTTCTGAATTAGAATCATCACCAGCGTCTGTAAAAATGTCTGATTCTGGATGTGGGGGTGTCAGTGACCATGCTTTGTTTTTCAGTAATGCTCTAGGTCTTTTTTCACGTGTAAGATTTGGCTAGGTCAGATGACCTCTGAACTCTTGTTGATGGGGCGATGAAATATACTTCTTTACCACATACAAGCGTATCATGTTCAGTGTTCTGGCGTAAGGTAGGGTCTGGTTAGATGTCTGACAAGTTGGAAACCTTCCCTGGAAACCTTGTCTGTTGACTGACTTCTTATGAAGCATTGTCTGGTTAACTGCAGTATTTTGACAAACCTCTGAAGTTGTATTGTTGCTAACAAAGTATTCTCCCATGTTTACAATTTGGGAAACATTACCATTTTGTCTGAAAGTTGAGAAAACTAGTAATTTTTTTTTTTTAAAGTATTGGAAAACAAAAGTTAAATTGTATTATACCTAGACAAAGGACATAAATGTAATATGCTGGGAAGCATGGCCACTGAATAACCGCTGTCTTAAGGCATGTTTCGTGATTTAGAGAAGTGTCATTGTGCCCTACCCCTGTATTGGTAAAACTCCCGAAGCAACTGCTTTTGGCTGCTGTTGGAGAAGATCCTCAGCTAAACGAACTAACACAACTAGTCTCACGGTTTTCATTGGCATGTGTAAGGCGAAAAGGAAAATGTTATGTTCCTTTCAGCTCTTTCAGTATAGAAATTATCTGAAACACTGTCTTTCCTTCTTATTTATTTATTTATTAATTAAATGGTCATCAGAGCATTCCATGTATGGAAGGAACACTGTATGTCCAAATAGACAGAGCTACTGTGCAATGTTGTTTTAAAACTCACGGCCACTGAGGGCTTGATTGAGTTGCTTGTGCACAGGCATGAAATGTTGGTGAAGATAACTAAGGTTCGCAGCCCAGTCTTTACTGCTTCTCCAGAAGTCTACAGGTTCCCTACAAATCAACCCCACCTGTAGGACTGGGTACTCTCGGGTGTGTTGGGTGAGAATAGAAGCCTGGGAATGGACAACTAAATTAATCCCTACCTGTGTTTAAATACTTCCACCTATGCTATATGTGTAGTTCTACATGTAATACTTTGATATGCATGATGCAAATAGCAGTAGAAGCACTCTCACTATATCCATTTTTTTCCAGTTCATTACATAACTTGACAGACGTTAATTGCAACTTAAAGCTCATCTGATTGGTTTTTCTCGTACTTAAAGGAGAACAAAGACCTATGATATTAATGTCTGAGGATGAGCATGTTGCCTGATGTTGAAAAGAGTTATTTAGTCATTAGTCACTTGTGCTCAGGGATTTATTAGTCATGGTAATGTCTCCAATTAGTTGAAGGACAGAGAGCATAATTAGGGCACTTTTTGCCTAATTACTGTTAACTGTATACATGCAGTTTACTGTTGAGTTTATGAGGCTAGCTGAAGTGTTATAACAAGCATGCTAAGAAGTTAGGTCTCTTTCTTATTTATAAAATCATTAAAATTAGGATTAACACCCACAGTAATAAATGTAAAATAGCATCGTGCCATGGAACAGAAATGTTTGAGTGTCTGATGACATATTTTTGTTCTAAATCATTGTCTCTACAGACATTCTGAAAAAGACCTTCTGAGTGAACTTTGTTGAAAAAAAAATATTTTACAGTAAATGGAGAGAGGATCGAGTATTATGTTCTGTGTATAGTGAAATAACCTTTAGATGAACTTGGAAAGGAAAAGAATTCCTCTTTAATTAAGTTTGCCTTTCTTCCTGGGGTTGTGAGAGAGAGGGGAAAGTGCTGCTGTTAAAGTGAGGGTGGAGTTAATTGACATTAATCTTCATGGGTTTGTTAGATTTATTTTAACTGCAAAGAAGTAAAAAGGTGCTCAGCCCAAGTTAACTGTTGCTAAATATTGAAACGGCATACCTGAATTTAACATTTTATTTTCTGCTTTGGAATGAAGTTTGCTGTCTTCTATCTTTCCTTCTACCCCATTCCAAACCTTGCGGAAAAAGCTGGACTTTGCAATGTGAGACACACAGAAACTCAGACAAAAGATCAACAGTTCTGAACCATCTTATTTTCCAAAGTGAAAGTTTCTTTAAAGAACATGGTCTAGCAACCTCAGTTAGATCCTGGTAACACCATTTCAACTGGTCCTGCCGACTGTGTAATTCTGAAGGGATTTCTACCTTTGAAACAGAGTGGGTCAAGTCTATTTAGTGTGACAAAGATCAGTAATTCAGATGCATAGAAATGAATATGTACACAGTATCTGTCCTGTTGCCATCATGTGTTTAGGTGCTCTTTTTGGGGAGCTAGCTGCTTTATGCAACTCCTCCCAAAAACCTCTGGATTGAGAATTCAAGTTGGCAGGTGTGTGCTCTGCTTCACTGGAGGGCATACAGAAGACTTTCTATATATTCCGGTCACTTCCTTTTTCCGGCCAGCATCATTCCTGTCTTATCTCAGTCCTGTGGCTGCACATCAGTGGTTATGGCTTAGGAATCAAAAGTGTAGAACTGGGTGCCATCAGCACTGCAGAGACATTATAGTCTTCATTGCGTGCTCGATGGCCTTTGGCACATTTTAAAGAAGAGTTAAAATTATTCAAATTCTCTGCAAATATTTGGGCTGATCCTAAGAGTCAGGTGCCCTGGGTCTGTACAGTGCTCTGGTGGTTTTGCTGTACTTTCTGCTGTTTGTGGGAAGGAGGACAAAAAGAGGAAGAAGAAAAGGTCAGTTTTATAGTGGGCATGTCTCTTTCCTTAGAGAACTGCTTATAAATTAAATTTTACTCCTCATCATCTTAATGCCCCTGGGGAAAGGCTGGGATTGCCTCTGCACTCTTAGCAACTGTAAGCTAATTTATATAGTAATTAGATGACATAAAGTACAAACAGACCAAAAATATATATTAAAAAAAAGTAGTAGCGAAACACGAAAGAGATGGCAATAGGTAGCTTTGAGGGAAAAAGAGTGTACATTTACAAAACTTAGCTTCCTACTTCTTTTAGTGCTCCCATTAGTGGGATCCCGCTAATGGGAGATGTTAAATATTTAATATCTGACATTTCTATAATGTCTATGTAGTGCAGTAAAGATTAAGTATTTTACGGTGCATTTCAATTTAAAAGAATGAAGGCACTTTTCAGACTGTTACGGGGGAAGCTGTCAGTGAACCTTGTATTTAGATTGCATGTTACTTTCAGCTATAATAGGCTCTTGCGACTTGTTTGCAGCAAGCTAGTTCAGGACTTTCATACCTTTCTTTCATTGTCTGGGAACCTGTTGAGCTGTGGCAAGCTCCCTGTTGCACTTCCCAAATTAAGCAGGCATGCCAAAACCACTGAGCAGTTTCCACAGCCATGATAGTCTTCATTTTCAGTGAGACTTGCTAGTGTTATCTGAGAGGTGATGCAAGGTCTTACGAATACAGACTGTTTTGGTGCATTCTCCCAGAGGAATGCAGTAAAAAGCCAAACGTGCCTACTCCAACTCTGTCCTTTCCTGACTTTTTCTGTATTTTCCCAATGAAGGTATAGTGTGGAACATTCTGGTGGTCTTCATTCCTGTAGGAAATTTACTGAAAAATTCCACCCTTAGTTTTGAGGGCAGTGTATGTCTGTGTAATTTAGAAGCCCTTAAATCCATTTCTAATAATACAGCAGTAACATTTTTAGTTTTAGTGTACAATACAAATTGGTACAAGCACAGTAATTTAATTCCTTTCTTTTACTGGAATATCTCTGCTTATACTAACATTGGAACTGATTTATATGGATTGCATATGCTCTGTAATAATTGCTAGCCAGTGTCCATTTGTGAAGATACGTTGTGTGACTGTCAGAGTTACTGCTATCAGTGTGATGCACTTTGCTTGACTTGAAGCCCATAGCAGTTCCCTGAAATAAGCTGGATAAGTAATATAGATTGCAAACTTTAGCACTGGAGGAATACTTAAGTCCACACTCATTTGATTCAAAGGGAAAGAAAACTACTTCCAGGCATTCTTTGACCTTTCAGTGATATCTGAGTGAATCTGCAGATGCAACCAAGATATTGCGATTCTTTTCTAATGACTTAGTGATAAACTATATATTGCTGCTTATCTAATTAAAAGATAGGCAATAAATGAATGTGTGTTTTCCTTGTACATTTGTTTCATCTTGATAAAATAGGTAGTTAACAAATGATCTTCTTAACTGAAAGGAATGGTACAGCATTTTAACTATACCACATATACATGCAGATACATAATGGACACATGACTGCAGCTTTGGTGAATGTTTAGTCATAGCTCATGGATGTAATGTTTGTTTGTTTTCTTAGAATTTGAATGGAGTTGAATAAGTATAGAAGTCTTATTTTTTTATATCATAGCTAGAATGGAGGCTACTAGGAAGGAGATTCTGTTAATGTTCTTGACACCAAGATGTATATATTACCATGATTAAGCATCTCTTAGAAATATTAGTACCTGCGGTGGGTTTACCCTGGCTGGATGCCAGGTGCCCACCAAGCCGCTCTATCACTCCCCTCCTCAGCTGGACAGGGGAGAGAAAATATAACGAAAGGCTCATGGGTCAAGATAAGGACAGGGAGAGGTCATTCACCAATTACCATCATGGGCAAAACAGACTCAACTTGGGGAAATTAGTTTAATTTATTACCAATCAAATCAGAGTAGGATAATGAGAAATAAAACTAAATCTTAAAACACCTTCCCCCCACCCCTCCCTTCTTCCCAGGCTTAACTTTACTCCCAAATTCTCTACCTCCTCCCCTCGAGTGGCACAGGGGCATGGGGAATGGGGGTTGCGGTCAGTTCATCACATGTTGTCTCTGCTGCTCCTTCCTCCTCAGGGGGAGGACTCCTCACACTTTCCCTGCTCCAATGTGAGGTCCCTCCCACAGGGGACAGTCCTCCATGAACTTCTCCAACATGGGTCCTTCCCACAGGCTGCAGTTCTTCACGAACTGCTCCAGCACGGGTCCTTTCCATGGGGTGCAGTCCTTCGGGAACAGACTGCTCCAGCATGACCCATGCTCCTCAGGGTCACAAGTCCTGACAGCAAACCTGCTCCAGTGTGGGCTCCTCTCTCTTCACGGGTCCACAGGTCCCACCAGGAGCCTGCTCCAGTGTGGGCTTCCCACGGGGTCACAGCCTCCTTCGGACATCCACCTGCTCTGGCATGGGGTCCTCCATAGGCTGCAGGTGGATATCTGCTCCACCGTTAACCTCCATGGGCTGCAGGGGGACAGCCTGCCTCACCTTGTCTTCACCATGGTCTGCAGGAGAATCTCTGCTCCAGCGCCTGGAGCACCTCCTCCCCCTCCTTCACTGACCTTGGTGTCTGCAGAGTTGCTTCTCTCACATGTTCTCACTCCTCTCTCTGGCTGCAATTGCTGTTGTGCAGTAACTTTTCCCCCTTCTTAAATATGTTATCACAGAGTCACTGTACCACCGTCGCTGATGGGCTCAGCCTTGGCCAGCAGCGGGTCCATTTTGGAGCCGGCTGGCACTGGCTCTATCGGACATCAGGGAAGCTTCTAGCAGCTTCCCACAGAAGCCATCCCTGTAGCCCCCCCGCTACCAAAACCTTGCCATGCAAACCCAATACAGTACCATGATTGGAAAATGGAATACATGTAGGGAAAAGCTTGGGAATTACAGTTTGTGTTTTAAAACAGGAAAAGGCTGACTGTAAGAGGATGCCTGGTGCTGCTTTTATGAGTTTGACTCATGGCTTGAGTTTTTCTGTATGGGTGATGTGTTAATGCTTCTCTTGACATGTTTATTAGCTTACACTCTCTAGTGCCATAAAACAAAATGTTGGTGTTTTAAATAAGGGCCTGCCTCTTTCTGTTGGCACTGGAATGCATTTGGATTTTTATAAAGTACTCTAAATACTGCTCAATATTTTATCAGTTTCTTCTTCACCTCTTGTTTATTTAGTTTCAGTGTTTGGGGTGTTTTTGTCCTAACCTTGTTTTTTTATTCACTCACTGTAGAGCTGATAAAGCAGATGATGAGGACGATGAAGATCTAACTGTGAATAAGACATGGGTCCTTGCACCAAAGATTCATGGTGGGGATGTAACTCACATACTGGACTCCTTACTTCAAGGATATGACAATAAACTTCGGCCAGATATTGGGGGTAAGCCCTTAAAATAATTCAGTAAATAGAAGATGTGAACCAGAGATGGCCTGCATTTCATCAAAGATGGCAAAAAATCCACTTAATGCAATGTTTAAAACTTAATATAGCAAGCTAAATATAACAGCAATAAAATGCAATGGTTTTCTGGAACTGGTAAAAATAATGTTCTATGCAAGAGTAGAATTTTTATGTTCTATTTATAATCTCTTTTTCCTATGTAAAGTATTGCTTTTTTGGGACAGTGGGCAATCTATAATAAATCATTAAAAAGCAATTGTATTTTGCTTTGTTTAACTAAGATCTTCTGACAGAAGGAATTGTAGATATAACCCAGCCATGGTTATTTAAAAATTTGATCTTGAGTCTGTAGGACTTTATTAAAGAATTATTCCTAGATATTTTTACTCTTACTGTAGAAAATGCATTGTAAGTGTGTATTTTGAGGAAACAACTCAGTCCAGCTCTCTTCTTCCCTTAGCTCAGATTTTGAAAAAGAATCTTTTCATAAGAATCTAAAAATATAACTTAGAATCATAGAATCATAGAATCATTAAGGTTGGAAAAGACCTCTAAGATCATCAAGTCCAACCATCAACCCAACAACACCATGCCCACTAAAACATGTCCCTAAGCGCCTCATCTACACGTCTTTTAAATACCTCCAGGGATGGGGACTCCACCACTTCCCTGGGCAGCCTCTTCCAATGTTTAACCACTCTTTCAGTAAAGAAATTTTCCCTCACGTCCAATCTAAACCTCCCCTGGCGCAACTTGAGGCCATTTCCTCTCGTCCTATCGCTAGTTACTTGGGAGAAGAGACCAACACCCACCTCACTACAACCTCCTTTCAGGGAGTTGTAGAGAGCGATGAGGTCTCCCCTCAGCCTCCTTTTCTGCAGGCTAAACAACCCCAGTTCCCTCAGCCGCTCCTCATAAGACTTGTTCTCCAGACCCCTCACCAGCTTCGTTGCCCTTCTCTGGACACGCTCCAGCACCTCAACGTCCTTCTTGTAGTGAGGGGCCCAAAACTGAACACAGTATTCGAGGTGCGGCCTCACCAGGGCCGAGTACAGGGGCACGATCACTTCCCTAGTCCTGCTGGTCACAGTGTTTCTGATACAGGCCAGGATGCCATTGGCCTTCTTGGCTGCCTGGGCACACTGCTGGCTCATGTTCAGCCGGCTGTCAACCAACACCCCCAGGTCCTTTTCCGCCAGGCAGCTTTCCAGCCACTCTTCCCCAAGCCTGTAGCTCTGCATGGGGTTGTTGTGACTGAAATGCAGGACCCGGCACTTGGCCTTGTTGAACCTCATACAGTTGGCCTGGGCCCACCGATCCAGCCTGTCCAGCTCCCTCTGCAGAGCCTTCCTACCCTCGAGCAGATCAACACTCCCGCCCAACTTGGTGTCGTCTGCAAACTTACTGAAGGTGCACTCGATCCCCTCGTCCAGATCATTGATAAAGATATTGAACAAGACCGGCCCCAAAACTGAGCCCTGGGGAACACCGCTCGTGACCGGCTGTCAACTGGATGTAACTCCATTCACCACAACTCTCTGGGCCCGGCCGTCCAGCCAGTTTTTTACCCAGCACAGAGTACACCTGTCTAAGCCGTGAGCCGCCAGCTAACTTAGGACTATATCTTTTCTAGATGAATATAGGAAGAAAGACTGCATTACTATAGATCAAACTTTGCAGCTAGTAGGAAGGCAATTTTGTCTTTCAACAGTCAAAGCATCAATTTGCATATAACTATTAAGTGTAAATATTTGGAAGAATCTTGTGTTGAAATCATGGAATAGAGGAAACCTTGCCAGCTCCTGTCTACCACATACATGCTGGATCAAACTAAGAAAAATAATTTATTTTCTCTGAATTTGTTTCCTGAACTGTGAAGAGAGAGGAGGAGGATGTAATTATTTGTTAAATACTTGGCATTTCCGATCAAAGGAATGCCATGTAATTCTGTAAGCTGCTTATGCGATAAACAATACAATAATCTAGACTTGTTTCATTTATGTAGGAGAACAGAGAGATGCAATCTCAAACTAAGTATTTTCTTTTGAAAGCTTCTGACAAATTGTTTTCTTCCCCAAATTTCTTAGTTCTGTTTTGTTGTTGACTGTTACCCTGAAGATGTTGAATGGCAATTTTTCTCTCCCTGTCATGATACAATCACATGTGAATCTCATGAAATGTGTTGTAAGTCTTTGCCTCTATGTTCATTTAATTGAATTACTGCAAATGTTTAGACAATAATAAAGGTCTTCCAGCATATATTTCCTTAAATTCTCAATGTGTGACAGATGTATAGCATTACTTCCCCTCTCCACCCCCTCGACTGCTTGATGCAACAGACAGCAAAGGGATTATGAGGGAATAAACTGTCTCCACTAGAATTCCTTCTAATGATTAACTGGTAGGTGGGGATGAAAGAAAAGAGAATTCTGTTTCTCTTCTCTCCCCATAAAACTTAGAAATAAGAGAAGGAAAATACAGGAAGAGGAGTTTATTCTGACATGTCAAATGGATTTAGATGGGCACGGAAGAATTTTGGTGTCATCCTTACCTTCACTTTCCTGGTTATGTACTGACTCGTGATAGGGCAAGAACTCTGCCTTTTTCTGAGTAACTCAATGTAGAACTTTTTGGATTCCAATTATCAGTTCCTGAAAGAAGACACTTGATTCTACCTTCTCTCACATAAATGCTCCCTTTCTTTTTCTTCTTTGCTCTCGTGGTGCAATACTTCTGTACCAATCTGATCTCTACTATTTGGGACCTGCCTCCATCCAATATATTAAAACATAAGGTTCATGAATATCAGCCAGATGAGAACAGGAGACATTTGGGAATATTCACTTTGTTGCCAGGAGAACAAATGTTGACTGACTCTCTTCTGGATGGAAGTTGCGGACTTCTGCCACACAGCACAAATTTTGGACAACATAAGATGAAATTTCCAACTTTGAGTGAAGGCATCGCATTCTGTCCAGCTGCTTGGTAACTGCAGCAGATATTTAACAGATAGAAAAACAAAATCAGGCTATAGTGCATTCATCTTAGTCTACTTCAATTATGTGGATAAAATCTGGTGTCAGATTCCACATCTTCAGAGTATATGTCAGTACTTGTACAACAAGGTTATTGAACTGGAATTCTAATTATCTTTCAAAGCAATAATATCCCACAGAACATTCTTACTATTGAATTACAAAGCTCAGTTACAATAGCAACATTTTTTGTTTTGAACCTGGACTTTTTGGGTTTGAATACCAGAGCAGAATTTCGTTTTCTTCCTGATGTTGACACAAAATTTCAGCATATCAGAGTGAGATAAGGGGTTTCATTGTTAAACATGCAGTTAGTTGAGGGAGATGATAAAGGAGGGCCAAATGAAAATTGAAATGTCAGAGGCAATACTGAATTTGAATAGGAGAAAACCTCACTGTCAGTTTCTCTTTGTCTCATTCAAGTATCCACAAGTTGTAGTGATTTCTTAACTGTTACCCTTTGCTATGTTTATTAATCTTACTAGTCTTTAACTCAATTTATGTAAAATTCTTCGAGGTGTTTGGAGCATAAAGGAACTGATATTAAAGTACCTTCTGCTCAGTATGAAGTAATAGTAGTTACCAGATGAAGTCTCTTATCTGTAGTATAAATCCCTTTAATTACAGATACAACCTTGGAGTGTTGATATATTAAAAAAGCAGTATTATTCTCACTGTAATGTTACCTTTTTGCTACCTGATTTTATAACCACACTTGTTTTACCTTCAGTCCTGCATCAACCTAGCTGTTATTTTTCAACTTTCCTTTTTAAAGGAAAGAATTCTGGCTGCACACTGTTCCAACTCTCACACCTTAGGGAGACTGATATATTAATATTAGCCTATCAATGTACAGCACATTTTTTCCAGCTATGTCTCATGTCCAATGTTGTGTATTGTATGGGTGAAACACAGCTGATCAATCTGAAAGTTTAATTAAAAATTGGGAATAATCATCACATATCTAGAACTCTAATGGGGGGTTTTCAATCAACAGTTTGAGGAAATTCTATCATCATTGATAGAATTTTTAAGAATGGTGAGGATGATTGCTCATGGAGATAGAGAAGTTGGATACCTAGAGAAATTTGGGTAGTTGTAATTGCCCTATAAGCAGGGCATGGGTAAGTAATTGCATCTCAGTGCACTAATGTGAAAAGTCACGTACCCAGGGATATAAAGGATACATGAACAAAAAGTGGACTTTCAAGAGACTAAGAGAAGCACTAATTCTGAAAAGATAAGGATATTAGGGGGATATTCTGTTGAACAGGTGCTCTTAGTGTATCATTGATGAAAGGATGATATAGGCAGGAAAATAATAAGCCCAAATAAGCAGGAAAATATCAGGTAAAGGTAGAGAGTTATGTATTCTGAGATGAAGAATATTTTGCAAGAATTGAAGGAAACTGAAATACAAAAGGAAGATGTAGAAAAGCATATACAGTGAATGTTAAAGGTATTGGATGTGTGCACTGCATAGAAAATGATGGAAATAATAAAAGTTGCGGGGTAGCAGTATTTGCTAAAGATGGGTTTCTTTTAAATAAAAAGGTAAAAGAAGAAGTGTGGAGAACAGGGCTCTGCTTTCATCAAAATCGCTTTGAAAAAATTCTTCAGAGATGGAGTTGGAAACCTGCTGTAGACACTTGAGGCCGAATTTTCAATATAGATAGCCATATAAGTAATACTTTTAGATAACTGGTTGTGAGAATTGTATTATTCCATTAAAAACTATTACAAATTGAAGGCCTCTGTTATTCCTGAATGTGGTAGTTGCCTAATTTATTTGCTGAATAACTGCTTTATCACCAAGAAGAGATACTTCTTTAGGCAATTAATGAGGAGTTATAGAAAACATGCTCAAAGAAAATAAGCCTGGATGAAATTATCAAAAGTGGTCTTAGTTTAAATTAAATAGCATGATAAGTAACAATAAAAAAAGGTGATATATCTTAGACTTTCATTCCAAAATGGGGAATTGTGGTAATCTAAGGGAACTGGTTAGTGAATTTAGATGGACTAACATGCTATTGGGTAATATTGGGGACTGGAGTAATGAAAATGGAGCAATATTAAACAATAAAAAGTGCAATGTTCTGCACTTTTACAATAATGATAATAATTTCTGTCAGGAGATGGGGGTTTATAAACAGAGAATAACTGGTAAGGAAAGCTCTTCAATGTAACAGGCAAAGATATTTCAAATATCAAAAGCTGCAAATTGGGCCTAGATAAATACAGGCTAAAAAAGAGGCACTTTTGATAGTGAGAGTAATTACTAAAATAATTTGTCAATGACTGAGGTAGATTTTTATCACTCTGATTTTTCTAATCGAGAGTAAACATTTTTCAAAATACAGATTTTGAACTCAAACTGGGGTTCAGAATATGCCTGGGGGTTATGCAGCATCATCCCTTACTAGAAAGGCAGTGGTCCGTGCCTCTTGAGAGAGACTTCTTTCCAGGTCTTGTTCCTTGTCGGGAAGTTCATTCTTGTTCTTGAATTCCAGGCACAAGAGTCACTTATTTACTATATTTATTTCTTGGGACAAGCCTGTCCTTAGCTATGTGCTTGTGTTAGATGATGCTTAATACCAGTCAAACCTTTTAAACCAGAAGAGAAGTTTAGAATAGTGAAGAAAAGTGTCAAAGCAGGAAATCAGAAAGTGTGAGTAGATCTCTCTAGATCGGGCTCAGCAAACAGGTTCCCTGTGTGCTTCAGCTACGTTAGGAGCTGATGAGCTATCCCTTGGGGGCAGCTGCCCCTTGGTGCTCTTCTCTTTCTCTGTTGAGTATGCAATCTGCTGTCCTCTCACCTTCTTACTTTACTCTAGCCTGGCTCATATTGTCTTTCGGGCTAAATATTTAAAGCGTGCTATCTCTTTCTCCCCTTCCTTAGAAGCTTCTGTAAGTTTACAGTACTGTTTTGCACTTCACGCGGGATGTGTTAAATAGCTGCCGCCTTACTCCTAGTGGTTTCAAGGCTGATACCACATTTTTAAAGTAAAATAAGAAGTATTCACTGTAGAAACATCTTCTCAAACCATCTTTCTCTGTTAGCTCTTTGTGGAGAGTAAATGAGCAATAGTAATTACATGGATGTCAAATGAGTATCAAGAATGTGTTTTCCTCCAGCATTTGTCATTTTCGTGGTCTTGTATCAATTCTAGTTCAAGAATACGAGAAGAATGAATTCTTTCTTCTAATTCACAGAAGTACTTTGCTCTGTACCATACAGGAGAACTAAGATAACAAAACAGCCTCTTCCAGTCTTCTTCAATTGGACCTCTTTCTCTGGATCATTTGGGTCAATTAAAATAATTTCAACAGAGGCAGATTTTCAGACTCTTCACCAGCTCTTAATAGCTCTAATAATCTCACTCAGAGCAGTATGGAAAAGGCAAATTGAACTCCATGGCACATTACAGGAGAGCCCTTGTGGCAGATCAAGTAGTGCTAGCTGCAAGCTGGAATTTCATAAAATTGACACAGCCCCCATTAAAAACTGGCTCACTGACAGATCTCAAAATTTAGTTGTTAATGAGGAAATATCAGTGGTTGGGCTGTCTATAGTAGGGTCTCATAGGAAAGTCTTGATCAAGAATAATGGTATTTTGAATGATTTCAGCGATGAATTTTTGTAGTAAAGTTGACAGATGACACAAAGACTGTTGGAAAGGGAGAGGCTGTATCTGCAGAGTAGTAATTTGCTCCTTCAGTAAAACTGGGGACACAAAAATTAAGAGGGGGGAAAAAAAGGAGGTGTGGGGGGAGAAAGCCTGTGGGTCATATTTCAAGGTGAGAGATTCTGCATAGTAAAGTAATGATTTAGGGGAAAACTTAGATATTTTGTGTAGTATAAGATCTTAGCTATGCATCCCCTGAGCGTTGTCCTGAGATAAGTCTGCTTTTGGAAAGGAACACAAGTAGAAATCTGGAAATGTTCAAGCAGCACTGATAACACTGTTACAAAAATTTCCAGTCCTGGTGTCCACATTTCAAGATGGATCTGGAAACAATGGAGCAAGTTTAGAAGTTAAAGCTGAACAGATTATCTGTAGGTTGCATTTGCAGTATGCGGTATGAACTGTTCAGCATACTGAAGGCAAGTTTCAGAGGTGTCCTTAATCACTGCGTGTAGGTACTTGTGTCTGAAGAAGAGGTTTGATATATGCTGAAAGTTGGAGGCAAAGACTTGAACCTCAGAACAAAACAAGATTCCCTAACACTAAGGAGAATGAAACATTTCCTACTAATAGGGGGAAAAAACAGTGGATTCAACATTGCTTGAGCACTGAGGCAAGGTACACTTTGATCCACCTCCTTGTGTTCTAGTTTAGCAGTGGGGTTGCTGTTATATAGATAAGTAGGGTTGCAAAATTAAAGGAAGAGGGTATCTGTTTGCGAGATGTGGCATATGTAAAATATGTTATATTATATATATGTGTATATACACACATGCATTATATACTTTTTTTACTCTGTGGATATGAGTTCTTGCGTTGGCCCCCTTCCCTTATGAGCCCTGCAGATATTGAAAACATTTGCAGTTCAGGAAGTACTTATTTTTTTCCCCAGGAAAAAAAAAATGGTTTCCAGAGTCTGTTTAAACTTTCTGTGAAGCATACTGGGGACGGGATGGTGATCAAGTGACTCTGTGCTCTGTGGTCATACAGAAGATCCTTTGTGCAGCCTCACCGGTGTCTCTTGCTGTCCAGCTCAGGGTCACACCAGTAATTAGATTTGGAATCGGGGAGAATTTCCTCCCAAGCGAGATTGGCAGGGAAAAGGTATCTTAGGATATTTAGGAAATGTATCTTGCCTGTCATCGTAGCTGGCAAGTATGTTAATGATACTGTATCTTTCTGTGTGTCGGTCTGAGTTTTAGATTTTTGAGGTTTGAAAAATCCTCTTACTTAAGATTTAGGTTTTTTATAGAGCACTTGGGCGATCTGTGATGAGTTGCAGTATAAAGAAATCAAATCAGATGACCTAGGGTCCTTCTCCTATGAAATCAAAGTGCCTTGTTGTTTGTACCTTTCCCCTTTTCCATCTGCAGATGGACAGAGATGCTTCATTTTAACGTGCCAGATCATGAGAGAAAGACCAGCAGAGCTTTATTATTAACCCTCTTCATTCCACTGGGGACTAGGACATATGTCCTCTTGTGTCCACATTCTGACTCTCCAGTACAAGCTAGAAGAGAATCCTTGGTAAATTAATGAAGTTAAAATGCATCCTGACCTCTTTCATTTGTACCTTTTTCCCCTATAAACCAGTTAGGAGGAAAAAACCGAATTATCAGTGCCACCTGTACTTCAGGTGTGACTTTCATGGGAGGTCACTTAGACTTTGTGCCCTTTTGTAATTGTACAAAGTAAGAGAGTATATTCTGTAAGAGAATATATTTTTAAAACAGCTAATTTTTGTCTGCCCAGTGAGAGTGGTTTCCCTGTGTTTTTAAAGAAAAATAAGTTTGGAAAAGTTTAATTTTTAAATGACTTTCACTTGAGGAGCTTTCTATTTGGTGTATTAATCAAGCTGATGAAAGGACATTAGTAATCCTTAGGTGTGCTATAGTTGCATGAATTGAAGAAATCTGTGGTGAAAAGTTATTTTATTTTTGTTACACATTTTCAGTACGAATTGACAGAAAGCACCGCATATTGATTCCTTACAGCTGATAAACACATCTACTCCCAGACCTCATGGCTTGTTGACGAGCAATTTTTTCCAAACATTTTTTTTCTGTTTACGATTTTTATGCTGGAAGGCAGTTTTTGTTTTTGTTTTTCGGGTTTTTTTTCCCTTCCTTTACCTTTTATACCTTTTATATCTATCTTATATCTGTTCACAAAGCGCAGGTGGGGATTGCATTATGAAGTAAAAAATTCATATTGGTAATTCTAGCAATTCGTATGGAGTAAGGGAGCCAAGTCATATATGATCCTTCACAGAATGAACAAACCAGAGATTTAATTATTCTGAATCTAATAAAAGAATATCAGATTTGTTGTTGTTTTAGTAAATAGGTTAAATTACACTAACAATGTACAGAGTTAATTAAATATGTAATTATTATGGTTACTGTTTTTTTTAGTGAGAACTACGGTAATTGAAACAGATGTCTATGTTAACAGCATTGGCCCAGTTGACCCAATCAATATGGTAAGTTCTGATTATTGACAGAAAACATTATCTGAATGATGCTACGGGTTAATATTATGAAATAATTCTGATCTCATTCAAATAAGTTTCTTTATTTCTTACTGTGTATTCTTATGCTGTTGGGTATGATTGTGATTATTACAGAAACACCTTTAGACTTTCTATTTGAAATTGTTGTAATTTTTAAAATATATTTCTTCTTTAAAAAAACTGAGACCGCACAGAGAACATTGTATCAGGTCCTTATTTTGGTTTGTGTTGAACACTTTCACTATGTTTGTTTATACCTGGTTTATCTCTGGCCCAGTATAATTTCCTGGAGTGACTCTTCAGAGGTTAAGAAAAATAACAACTGACCCAGCATTTGTGAATAAAACTATTTTCAATGCAGTGATTTATTATTATTTTGCAAATTCATAAAAAGAAAAAATTGAAATTAACTCTTTTGTCCTCCTTTTTCCATGTCTTATTTAGTTTTATGCGTCCTCTTCAGTGTGTATACATAGCTGGTTTCTTCAGAAGTTAAGCAATGCATCTCATCTAGTTTCCGGTAGACCTGTTGTGATCTGACCTATCTATTAGGTACCAACACTGAAGTAACAGCACTTATGAGGAAGTTGAGCCTGTGGCCTTTTCTTAAACCACTTAGATTTTCTGTTATGATGTGCATTGTATGAAACGGTGGTGTTGGAGGCTTTAGAAAGGCCTGTTGCATGACTGCTGCCCAGGACTAAGACTGGGACTGGCCCTCAGCTGAGTTTGAGCTTAGCCCCCTCCTGCCTTTTTCCTTTTCCTCCTCCCTACAGAATTGCTGACAGTGTTGAATTTGCATGCCAGAGAAGCCTTTTGTTCAATCTGAGGCTGGAGTATGCCAGCACAGGGGGCTTATGAGTGTTTGGTGAAAGCACAGTAATTCTGGATTATTATTAAGGATCTTACACGTATGTCATCATGCTTGGATGGGGAATATCGACTTTCCGCGATGGAAAGCCAAGCAGGAAAAACTAATGGTTCTTAGATACTATGGATAAAGGTGCCAAAAGTAGATGATGCAGATCTGTGACAAAGGCTATTCATTCCAGCATAATGGTCTAACAAGTGTAGGGTTGTCATTACCTGGGGCTGTGGCAGGGAAGTCTATGTCTCAGGCCAGGGCTGTACGTAAAGAAATGCACGAAAGAGCAGAAGAGTGATGGGGTGGGGGAAACTTTTCAGTTTCCATGTCCAGTATAAGTGGTGTCTTTGGTTTTGTCTGTCTTCCTGCTGCAGTCTCTCTCTCTTGCTTCTCTCCATCCTATCCTCTTCTGAAGGAACTTATTGTGGGAGCAAAATGTGTAGACAGGCAGCTACCTGTAAGGAGGATATAGCAAATGGTAGAGGCTCCCTTTTCCGGTAACCGATGTAAGTCCTTCAGCCTGTGGCCAGTAGGTATTGCATACACTGGAACTGAAAATGAGAAACGCTTACAGCTTCAGTTTTCCAGTTTTAATGAACCAGCATGTGGCTGGCTTTGCAGGGTAGCCCTGCCCCATCTCCCATGCCCTATTCTTGTCTCTGCAGCCCCTGGGCAATCTCCCTGCTGCTATGTACCATGGCCTCGCCTGTGCCCACAGCTGCCTTCTGCTTGCTCAGCCCAGGGCCTGGGAGGCAGCATTATCATGCACCGCACTTGCAGTAATGACAGTATCAGCCGTGGGACTATTTCATGTCACTCCTTTAGAGGTCTCCCCACATCTGCTAGAGCTCTCCTAGAGCTGGGGGGTGATGCTTTTGCCATGGCGCTAATAAAAGCCCGTCATACTGGCTTTTAGTCCAAGGTAAGGATAGCATCGTGTTGAAAAGGCATATTACTTCATTAGAGAGCAGGATCCGAACGGTTATAATGTACATCAACTGAATGTTTATCCCTCTCACCTTCTGATTTCTGTTTTAAAAAAAGATAACAATGAAGCATGTCACCAAAGGGTAATAAGGTAAATGTCATTAAGACATAGAACTTTAAAAACTATTCTATGCTTTTTAAAAATGCGCAGAGAACTACTCAGCAATTTAAATTACAGTCTAAGGGCACTATGGCCTTCATAAAAGAGCAATTGCTTTCACTGGGCTTGGACTCCAGGAACCTGGATCATATGAGCATCTAACATCACTACAAAAATCAAATGTTTGTGAAAATAAATAAAACCATATATATGCAAATAATTTGATTAAGGTTTCAAAAAAAAGATGTTTTTAATCTGGGAAACAGCATTCTCAGCAAAAAAATAATTAGAGATTTGACCCTGTAAGCTTGCTTTATGTGAGCGGTTGGTTTCATTAGGAAGGCACTTCCCCTGGAGTCAATATTGTTTGAGATTGTTAACCAATAATCCAAAAATTGCTTCTATTTCAAGAGCTGTCCTTAGCCCTTCATTTGATCACTTAATGTGAGAACATGTATCTGTGATTCCCCATTGGATTACTCATTTGCCAGATACATTAATTCACTCTGGCAAATGAGGTCTTTTAACTATTTAGTTTGGATACAATATGGATACAAATTGGATACAATATGTAGAGAGTGTTTTTTCTAACAATGATGCTGAAGCAGCAGATCAAGAGAGTATGTTTGTTTGAAAGCGTCAGAAGACACATATGAGAGGAAACGGATTTATTTTTATAATTCAGTCTATTTTCCTCTTACTATCTGATAGACTTTCACTTTCATAAACGGGATGCTTTAAGTGTATGTATGACATTCATTAGAATTTGTTTTTGAAGGTTGTTTTGTTTTTGCTTTTACCATTTAACAAAGGTCTACACAAAATTCTAGATGGTATAAACACCCCATGCTTGAGAGCTGTTCTTCTGCAGCATGTGATCTCTTTAGGTGTCTGCAACCTGAGTAAACATTTTTAACAAACATCTGGATCAGTGGAGTATTTAGGCTTCTAATACTCATTAAGTCTAAAGATTTTTGCATCTGTCCTTTAGAGCTAACCTGTGCTATGCATCATGCAACAATCACATAAAATGCAGCTAAGTTCATTTTTATGGCCGAAGTCTTGATCCTCAATAGCTCTGCAGTGGTCTAGGGATTTCTTAGCAGAATTTACACGTGATGAATATTTAGAGCCTGGTTTTCCTCTATGTGGAAGCTCATTCAGTTGAGCACTTAATGTAGATGTACTAGGCTCTTACTGCCTTTATCTTTCCTTCCAAACTAGGACCAAGATGAAAAAACCCCACTCTGTTTGGTGGTACAAGTAGCAGAAACTGATATATGGCCCCTGTGTAGAAATGCATGTTGATCCATGTTGCCTGCGGGCCTCATTAGCTTTCTCTGTCCTGTATTCATCCCCCAAACCCTATGTGTTCATAAATACATAACTCTTTGTGCTACTGGTACCCCAAGGGGTCCAGGGGAGAACCATGCCAGTGCCACAACTTTTGTGGTCTGACAAGACCATGCAAGTGTGCAATTCAGTGGGTTGGGAGAGGCATGGCAGCACTCCAAGACATTTTTACCTTCCTTTAACTAAGAGAATACCTGATCTTGTAATCTCTGTTTGATCAAAACTCTCATGACAATAAAAGACTGCTACCCCAAATGAGAGAAATTTTTGGAGAAGGAATACAGGAGCAGTTCCTTAAGTAAGAAGCAGTATTGCGTCATTGTGCCAAAGATGAAGAGCAAAAAGAAAAGTTTTTACTTTCCCTGTCCTTAGACGTTGACTATTTGATCGAGTTCCATATAGTAAATAGTGGAGCAATAGTCAAGTAACAAAAATGGGGAAAGGGTTAGAAAGAGGCAGATCATTTCTGTAGAGACGCATAGACATCATGACTGATAGATTAAAAACTAGCCAAAAGAAAATGCTCTACCTCTGTCTATATCTGTCTGTGTGTAAGTGTATACATATATAAATATGTATGTTTACAGAAACAAAATTATGTTTTAAAATTCCTTTGCTCTTTCATGTGTTTCCAAGTCATGATTTAACGTTTTGAAACATTATATTATCATTGCCATTTTAGTGTGTTTGAGGGCTACATATTTTTTTCTTCCCTTGCTGTGGATGCAGATGATGTTCTCTATTCAGCTTTTGTATTTATTAATGGAACTCAGTATTAGAAGGATCAGTCTGAAAATTCCAGGATAAATTTCTAGGACTGCACTTCACTGAAACAGTTCGGTTTCCTTGTTATTTCCCAATATTTCTGTTTCTTCTGCAGATGATTTAGCTTTTGTCGCACGATCTTTGCTAGTTATCCAATGAAGGCTACCGTGACTGCAAGCTGAAGGCCATTCTTTGAAGCCTAGCACTCTTATTTTTAACAAGATAGCTAAACCACTGAGCAAATCAGATATTCACAGAATACACAAGGTGCTACTTTGGTACACAGACTGCACAGCCTGGACACTGTTAGGATACAATTTTTCCTGTCATATTGTACCATTTATGACTTTGTGTAGAATGTGCTGATGGTGAATTTTAAGTATCCTTTGACTTCTAAATTCCATTTCATTTTCAAGTTGCAGTAACTAGCAGCAGATTTTTTAATTATTTTTTTTTAAGGTATTCAAGTATCAATGTGATCAGTATCCTAATACAGATTACTCAATGTTATTGTACTTGTGGAGGGTGCTTTGCGGTCAGGTGTGTCACTGCACTTATTCTACTAGTCACTAAATTTGTATTGAAGGTTTGAAGGTTTTGTACTCTTACTTTACAGTGCCAGGTAATTTACATTAAGCACACTAGAATATAAATAATCATGACCCAAAGTTACATTATCTGAAGCTACCCTGAAATCCAGTACTCAAAGATGCACACTCTTTGTGTGCATTATTCTGTAAATCAATGTATTTTTAACTGTTTTTGAATGATATTAAATGTTTTGTTACTGAGCGAATAGTAACTAGTATAAAGGGAAGATGAGGCTTAGAAAGAGACAAAAATAGATACTGGAATTAGCAAGGCCCTGATCCTGCAGATACCTAGGCATGTACTTCAATTTACCTGTGTAAACCGTGCCACGTTGACTTAAGGATTTAACAAAAACAATAGGAAAAAATCCAAAGTAAGAAGTGCATAAAAGGAAAAATATGAATTCTCTCTCTCCCCCTCCGTCCCTGTCTGTCTGTTACAGAGAGCTGTGTGTCTAAGTGAACATAGTTCCATACAAGAAACATAAACATAATAAATCACAGTGCTATCCAAATGCTGCAGTGTATAGTAATGTGCTGGTTTTGGCTGGGATAGAGTTAATTTTCTTCATAATGGCTAGTCTGGGGCTATGTTTTGGATTTGTGCTGGAAACAGTGTTGATGATAATACAGGGATGTTTTTGTTACTGCTGAGCAGTGCTGACACAGAGTCAAGGCCTTTTCTGCTTCTCACCCCACCCCACCAGCGAGCAGGCTGGGGGTGCACAAGAAGCTGGGGGGGGACACAGCTGGGACAGCTGACCCCAACTGGCCAAAGGGATGTTCCACACCATATGATGTCATGCTCAGCATATAAAGCTGGGGGAAGAAGAAGGAAGGGGGGGACATTCGGAGTGGTGGCGTTTGTCTTCCCAAGTAACCATAACGCGTGATGGAGCCCTGCTTTCCTGGAGATGGCTGAACACCTGCCTGTTGATGGGAAGGAGTGAATGAATTCCTTGTTTTCCTTTGCTTGTGTGTGCGGCTTTTGCTTTACCTATTAAACTGTCTTTATCTCAACCCATGAGATTTCTCACTTTTACCCTTCCGATTCTCTCCCCCATCCCACCGGGGGGGGAGTGAGCGAGCAGCTGTGTGCTGCTTAGTTGCCGGCTGGGGTTAAACCATGACAAGCAATATTTCAGGACTGGATGAACACGGCTTGATAGGGCTTGTTGTGGTTTGTGAACTGCATTTGAAGCTTTTCCTGGAGGTTGGAATTGCTTTCATGTTTGAAGAAGACTGTTTTGAGGAGAACCATTGTCTCTATGAGGTTTATGATGACAGACTGAGAGGAAGAGCATGAGGGATGCACTCCTGCCCATGTTTGAGAATTTATGAGGTTTCCTAAGGTGGCGTGGGTTCAGCGTGCGAGCATGGCAAATTTTTGGAGAGTCAGGTGTGTGCATTTTATGCAAGCTGGTTCCATTCTCTTTCAAGTGGCAGGAATATTTGTTCATAAATCAGGACAGAAGTACCAGTAAGTCTTTAAATATTACCTATTTCTTATCATACAGCATCTTCTTTGGGTTAAGCAAGAATAATAAATTTTTTCCAAACTTTCTCTTTTATTTTGATTAGGAAAGATAGATTCAAATCGTTTTGGTGCCTGTCAGCACTGTAAGTGATCAGATTTAATTGACTGCTACTCAGATGAGTGTTTGAGATTGATGAGCACAGTGTTTATTTACAGCAGCTGAGTAAATGTTCCTTCAGTAGGCTTGAGCATCATTTTTTCTTTATGAAATATATTTAAGTGTCAAAAACCTTATGTCAGTATTTCCTATTTTACCAGCTCTAGGAACTTGTGTAATACTTCACAAATACAATTTCATGAATGTTTTCTGTTTTATTCTGAAAAAAATAGCTTAAATTGATTAGCCTGGCTCTTGCAGGCAGCTAGTTTGCCTACTGCTATTGCAAGGTAGCTCTAAGCTTGCCCTGTTCGGTTTCAGGGGAATGGGCCAAGTACAGGCAATATTCTGCTCATACTGGCTCAGCACAGCAGTTCCTGGGTCACTCCCAATTTCTGTGATCATTTTGAAGGGAATGGTGAGGGATGAGGGAAAAGGCAGCCATTGTATGCCAGACAAATATTGCAGTAACTTTCTGAAACCAAACCAGAGTACAGCCATCTTTTCAGCCCCCACGTTAAACAGCATTTGGTACTTGTCCTATTCTCAGCTGCTGTTTACTGGTTGTCCCTTAATAGATATGAAGTCAGGACAGGTAGTTAAGTTTCGACACAAGATACCAGAAAAATCTATGTTCTTTGCTGTAAAATATGCCCTCATTTGTGTGTGCCATTTAGCAATGCTCTAATCTAAGGCTGCAGTCTTTTTGTGCTGTGGTTCACTCTTAAATTTTGTGTTAGACTAGTTCATGCTTTAGGAGACACTGGTTTTGTGTAGTACCATTGTATCACTTAAGCCACAGTTGGCATGGTTTCAATATAAATAATGGAAAAAAAAAAAATTACTTTGACTTAACTCCCCTGATATCAGTAGAGTGTGCCAGCATATACTGGTTGGAAATCCAGTTTATATCATCTCAGATTCTTAGCATCCACAGCCAGAGCAATAACCAAACTGCTTTTGAAGTATCTGAGATTTCAGATGTTAGCGTTCTGTATTTGCATAAGGCTAATTTGTTAAAGAAATAGCAGAAGTCCTGAGCTGTGGACGTGGTTGGGGCTAGAAAATAATTCTGAAAGGCTTCTTCCTTTTTATCTGTGGTCAGTCTGTCAGTGTGCTGTGAGCAAACACCTTATTTTCTTGTGTTCCCAGTACTTTATCTACTTAAGTGTTGATGTGAATGTACTTCTTAAAGCTCTTCCTTTGGTACTTCTGCACAGGATGTCTTCCGTGGTTACCTTCTCTTCTCCTGCTCTCAACTACTTCTTGGTAGTTTCATGCATGAAATCAGCAACCTTTTTGTGTCAGTTGCCTGCTATTCTCTGTATCTCCTTTTGTCCAATCCAGAATATTGCCTTGCGTCCCTCATATCTGCTCACAGATGTTTAGTCAGCTCAATATGGCTAAATCATAGCTTTAAATCTTCCCACTTTTTGCCCCTTCCATGCTCTCAGTTGCTGTGGATGATCACTATTTTGTATGTCATTGACGCCTGAAATCTAAAAATTTTCTATGATGTGATGGATCTTAGAACAAGGAGTAGGGTCTCAGTTGGAGTCTTGCAAATTCTGATTGCAAAGCAACTTTGAGGGGTTTTATTTTTTTTTAATTTTTAATCCATCACACAGAATCTCTTGTCCAGACTCCCATTGTTATAACATGTTTTTGTAACCTTTCCAATTGCAGTCTTGCTCCATTCTTACTACCTAGAGATGTCCTACAGAGAGAATTTCCCACTGTTTCTACTGAGTCATTTCTTGCTCAGGTTTTTCCTCTGTCTCCTCTTTCAGTGGACCTCACACATAAACAGTTTCCTTTTGCTTTCAAGGCACTTCAAAGCTTATTCCCAGCCATTTTTAGTTGGTTTTTTCCCCCAAGAAGCCATTTCCTATCTCAGATCTCACTAGCTTCTGCTCCCATCCTTTCAACTTTTCATACCACTTTCTCCCAAGCTACCATTTATGCTTGAAAGAAACTTTTGATAAATGTCTGCAAAGCCGCTTCATTGTTTCTCATCATGTTCCTGTTTAAACTTACTTTTCTTTTTTTTTTTTTTCCCCCTTTCTGTGGAGGCTACAATATATCACAAACTATTAAGCTTTTGTTGTGTTAAAATCACTACCTGCAATTCTGAGTAGTATGGGGTTCTCTGTTTCCTTTTGCTTATGTCCCCGTTGTCTTCCCAAATTATGTCTTTTATGTTAAATTCAAACCGTAAGCTCCTTGCAGAGGATGTGTCCCCTGTATAAGCAGAATTTGAGTGCCTGCACAATTCAGTTGTTATCTGAGATGATCTAAACCAAGAATAATGTTAATACAAGCACCACATAGTACTTCACTGAGAAGGTAAAGGTATTGACTAGTGCTAAAGCTAACCCAAACAGTGCTTTACTTCTGCTTTTCCCCCCAAAATTGCACAGACTGCTTGGCTGCTCTGTCATGCAGTTTATTGTTACTTCCAATGCCTTAATATCCTTTCCAAATACTTTCTGTCTGCTTCTGCTGTGGTTGTCTCCCTTATGTCTGCAGCTCAGACAAGCTGCATTTAGTTCCTTGTCTTGTACCTCTTATCTTTGTGTCAGATAGATGATAAATATCTTGAAGAACATTACACACCTGTTCTTTGTTATTAATTCCTAATCTGTCTGTCTGTATGAAATTTGTGATGCTGCATTCCAGTTGTGGGAATAATTCGGCTAGCTTAGATTTGAACTGGGTTTCAGGAAAAAAGGCAGAGGATGTGCTTTAATTGTTACGATAGCTTTTAACAGCTTGTTGCAACAGAAACTGTCCTCGACAATGGCTCCTACCATACAGGTTATCATTGCCTCCTTCGCTGCTGTGCTCCAAAGGAAAGCTGCTGTCGTTCACTTGCCCCTACAATGGCTGGTGCCAGGACCTGCGCTGACACTACAAGACCTCGTCCTCTGTTAAAAGCTGGGCAGCTACAGGAACAGGATTTTTCTTCTCACGGTGCCTGCTATGGGAAGTTCACTTTACACGCGGGGAGGGAATGGTCTGGATGTCCTTTCCTGCGGCAGCACCTCAAAGCTGCTTGCCAAGGAAGCAGACCCACTCTTGGGAAGAGTGTTTGCCCTACTACCTTGTTAGCAGGGGTGCCAGCACTGACAAAATAGGTATTAGGAAATGCAATGTGCTTTTGCTAGTAAGTGAATGTAGCTTCCCTGCCTGTTGATCTTGGCCTTTATTATTTTTATTCTGTTGTTGTATGATTTTAAATTTCATCAGGTCTCATACATTCTGGATGGTTATTTCAACCACCATGGAGAATGCACATCTAAAACACTTTTTGGAGTTTGTCATTCATTAGCATACAGTAAGCGCTGCATGAGATTTCACCTTTTTGAATAACAGTAGTGTCTCTATTGTAGAGGGTTAGCCCCACAAAGGGTTATGCCCTTAGGACCAGTAAGTAAATAGAGGCTCTATCAGGCAGTTCTTAACAGTTGTCCATGCTCTTATATCTTCAGTGTAGCAGATGATTGATATTTGGAGTTGCATGACTGCCTCATCAACCAGAAAGCTAAAGTGATAGGAGTGCTGTATTTCCTCTAGGATCATGTATCTTACAGGAGTTGCAGGGTAGAAAGCAAACCCAGGTAAGTCTCCTTGCCATCAATGCTGGGATTTTGGAGCATGACAGGAAAACCATGGAAATAAAAGAGCAAACAATAACTGTGCAATTAATCTTGCTTTAAAAGCAGTTGCACTATACTGAAAGGTGAAGCACTGCATTTGAGACTTTATAGCTGATTTATAAAAGGAAACTGGAGAAAACCATGTATGCTTGAGTAATGTGCAGTTTTATTGCTAAAGTTGTTTATGGGACCAATTTTGACTGCTTGAGTCTCTCTAGTTACAGGAAGGTAGATGTAGCTGCAGAATTTAGAAAGTACAGTCATGGAGTTGATAAATTACTACTGACAACCTCAAAGCCCAACCTTTAATCCATATCAGTATTCACTCCTGGGTTTTTAATATATATGTATGTATTTATGTCTGATTTTTTTGTTCTGAGTTGTCTTCTCTGTTTCTTTCTGTAGTTTAATGTTTGTTTATGAGTGGCAGTGGCTGAAAAGTTCGAGTTCCAACTGAAAAGCAAAGCAAAACTTTTTATATCATTTTCAGTGTGGGAATTTATATCGATTATATATATAATCTACTTCCTCTCCTTATGCTCTCTTCAAATGCCCAAAATCTAAGCTGATCAAATAAAAGCAGAGATTTTGCTGAAGTGCTTTATTTACTTTTCTAGCTAATCTTTTGACTATTGGCAAGATTTTAATTATAGTTTCTAATCTACAAAGCATTGAAATAAATCTTGCCTTTTATTCATATTGTTGTTTGCATCTGTCACTTTGCGTGTTCAAAATAAGGACTAGATAAGCACAGATGCCAAATTATGATGTGAAGAGTGATGGATTTTTTCTGTATTGTGACTATGTAGGTCTCTCTGTACTCTCTCACCTTCTGTAGATATGATTTGCCATATTTCCACTTACCCTGTGCTTATGTTCTCATTGCATCCTCCAGTTTGATTATCTGTACAATTATAACAATCTGACTGGGTAAAAGACTGTGGGAGCAGATGCTGTGCACTTCTGTTCAGTGTATTTCCTGCAGCCCCCACCTCTTCCACAGCTGCAGTATCATTAATGTAATATTACATGTACATGTCAGAATCACTGTGATTTGTTGGATCTTTTAGATCTCACCCTAAGTTCACTAGGTTTAGACTGCTCTAGTGAGCAAACTAAAATGGTTTACCAAAACAAGAAATTCTACTTTTGCTTCAGTCCCAGCGATGGGGATAAAGCTCTGAAACCGTTGCTGGCCCTGAAGCAGCTCAAAAATCTTTTTTAAGGGCTTTTAAAGTAACCCACCAGGGAGACCAACCACATTTTAGAAGGTTTGTTAAGAGTAGTTATATATCAAAGATAGGTTAAGTATTTTAATAAATTACTTAATAGCCCCTTATTGGTGTCCAGAGATATTTGGGTGAGGGAAAAGGTAAAGGTTACAAGTGTTTATTGGCAGCACACTGGCAAGATGAAGATAAATTGGCTAATGCTTGATGCTTTATTTGGTGCTTACCTCTTAGGAAAACATGTGGTTACCAGTTTTGTCTATGACTTTCTTTGTTGCTTAAACCTCTTAATCAGCGTACTAGACTGAGTCTTTGATGTTGAAACACATCTCAATGTCAAAACATATAGGTTGGTAGAGTGTTTTCTTTAGTTTCCCATTCTTCACTTTTTTTCTGAAGAATTCCCTGCCTGCCTCACATAAAGTTCCAGTTTAAGGAATTAGAAAGCTGAATAGAATGAAGAAACATGGGGAAAATATCTCAAAGCTCAGATAACTGAATAAGATGAAGCCATGTCACACTTGGTAATCAAACTGAGTTCAGGGGCTCCCTCTGAAACAGATTTCTGAATTAGCTTGTTGCGTTCCAGAAAACTCCAGGTGCCCTTCAGGTGAAATTTTGAATCTGGGAGAAAAACTGGGGTGGGTTTCTGAGCAAAGATGAAATGACAGGAGGATGTATTTATTATTTTTTCTCTGAAATTCACTGGTAATGAACCGTATTGCAGGCCTGTAGTTGGCTAACACAATTTTTCATCTCCGAGTTTGGTTTTGGGACTTTTTATTGCTTTTGTGTTTGGCCCCAGAAAACCAAGTCATTTTTTTCCTGTTCTCAGACAAAATGTGTTGCAGTTAACGTGATCGAGCCAAGAATCTACTCATTGTTTGACTTCTCCACACTTTTTACTGTGGGATATCAAATCAGTTGTGAGACTGCCAGACAAAATATCCAAGAAAAATGGTTTTTCTGCTTTGTGAGATTTTTTTCCATTGGTGTGATGCAGTTTGTGCTGAGAAACAATCGTGTAGGATGGTATCTGCTTCCCTTTCTTTCACAGCTTTCCAGTAAAAAAATGAATCTACTGGCCCATTTTCATGTCTGACTGTAATTGAACTGTGCATGACAATGAAACTGCTGTTGAGGATTCCATTTATTCCCATGCAGTAGCTGTTCCTACTTCATTTGAAGTAATTGCTTTTATTTATTAAATTATTTTCTCTGAGACTATACGCCTGCTTGTCAATATTCACACTTTGTTCACTGCCTGGCCCTTTAATGGTAATCTCTGATTAGTCACTGTGTTCCAGCCTTCGAAGTTTGTTATGATCTTTTAGAGAGGAAAGAGATGGAGGAGGATTGCAGTTATCTGTAAATAATTAAGTAGGTGGGCTCTTTATGCCAGCTGTGCAAAAAAGAGTTCAGTGATCTAATCAAATGCCAAATATGAGCTAACGTGTGCCATGGTTATTGAACTCTGTGGGGCTAAATATGAATAAGCACGCATTTTGCTATGGCTGTGACTAACGCAGCCACAGATTGATTCCATTTTATTCTGCATGGTTATTTTATCATTAGTTTCATTTGAAAGAGAGAGTAGTAAACCAATTTTTACGGTTACAAAGTGGCATTGAATGGTGAGTTTTATGAAAGACTAATAGAAGTAGTGATAAGAGTGTTAAATTTAACTTTTTGTAAGAAAACAAGGAAAACAAAATAGTGGCTCAGAAAGATTTGTTGCACTGAAAGTATGATGTATAAATACGGTGTGCTGTTGTGCTTGCTCATATGATGTTTAAACAAAGATAGGGCTTTTATTCATCTAGTTTTGGAAACAAAGTACTTCCATAAAAGACAGTATAGTGATTTTTCTGCCTCATTTTCAACACATTTTAGAGACCCAGATTTCCCCTTCTTATAGGGAAATATGAAATATTGTTCAGGAACTGCAAATTTAAGGGAATTCAGTGTATGGATTCGTAAAATCTGAAAATTTCAGGCCCATTTCAAAACTAGATTTTCAGAAAGAATCCAACTTTCTTGATAATCCCCCTAGCATAGTTTCCCTTTCAGGCTGTTGCTCTCAAGCATCTATACTGTCACAGCTGCATGGTGCCAGCCTCTTAGTTGTCTGATCATCTTATATGTTTGCCTGTGCTTGGTGACTGCTTGGGGTCTATTTGGACCTATGCCATCTGGCTTCTTCTGAAGGGAAACTTGTGTTCAGAAAGGAAGCTAATATACATGTGAGTCCCATTTTCAAATGCCTTGCACCTCTACAATGTGAGTACATGTATGTGCTTGGACATTATGCTAAAGTTCACTTGAGTGAAAGGCAGTTTAGGTATAATGGGTTGAAAATGTGATCCCATGTGAGATGCATTGTATGAAGCCTCAGGATGTATTATGGACCCTCAAAAACAGAGAGGTCTCAGGGAGGCATAGGACAAATAGATATGCTGAAGAAGTAGGTAGCAACGTTCAGCAAGGCAGATGTTAGAAGCCAAATAAATGTTCTTGGGAGAAATCAGAGAGCACTGACTCTGGGTCCCTGCTGGAGAGACGGGTGGACTGCTGCTGCCACCCACTGCGAGGCTGCAAGTCCATGTCTTTCAGGTGGGATGAATAGTAGGGTTATGCCTTTGGTTGGCTGACTCCTGAGGGAGAGGGATATGTCTGGTGCTGAAGTTACAAATGAAGGACCACCCTCTGCAGGTATGTGACAAGAGGCTAGCAATTGGATCTCTTGTTATACATTCAGCAAGATACTTGGAAACAAGTAGTTACTAATTTTATGATATTAAACTATTATGTATTAGATTCTTTTTGAACAGTGATAAATGTATCATGAAGGATTTTAACAAAGTTGGTTTTTTTTTCCCCAAAAGTTCTTTAAACAACTCCTGTAATACATGGGTATGATAAAAACTTGCACATTTAATACTGAAAGGTAAGAGAATACAAGCATCTGGGTCTGCTGAGGCTGTTCCTTTGCTTTGTGTGTTCAAAATAATCTGTGCTCTCCTCTTCCTTTTTTATCTTAATTTTTTAAGGTGGTTGGTATTCTATGGCAACCTGAGTTTTCTTGCTCTGGGTAGATTTGACTGTAATGACACTTTGATAAATTTCTTTTTCTCAGATAATGCAGTGCTACTGTGAAGTGGCTGCTTAGAGCAGCACCTTCAAACTCAGATAGTCTGCTCTTTCCATACATTTGCTCGTGTCTGTTGATTTCACTCACTGACTTTTTTTTTTCCTCCTATTTGTACTGTAAAGGCAACATGTAAATCTTTGTTCATTCTGTTCCATTTAAGCCCATTAAAACACTTCTCCGGTGCACTGCCTTGGGCTCTTGTTTACACTACTGCAAGGCAAGTTTCCTTTCCAGTTGTAACCACTATGGATGAGCACAGAAAGGTGAATTTTAAGGTTAAACAGGCCCTGGGTTTTCACAGGTGTCTTGAACATTGTTTACAGAAATAAAATAATGAAGGAGTTGTTTTGACCTGCAGAATCTTCCCCTGATGGCAATGCAGGAATTGCATTCCATTCCTTGCAATGCAAGGAATAAGCAGAGTTTCAGAGAAAAGTCATCTCTAAAATGCATTTTTGATTAGTCCTTTTGTTCCCTCCACTGTTTGCCTCATACGCTATTTATTTGTAACCTTTGAGAGTCACTAAGTTACCACAGTCCAGGTGGTAATTCAGCTGTCATACATCACAGAGCAAGGGCAAATCTCCCTCTTGCATATCTATTTCCTGAACCTGTTCTTCTCCCACCTGGAGAGGTGGGAAAATTGAGAGAGATTTAGGTAGTCCTGGAATATCTGCCTTGGCACTTCTGAAGGATGAAGTGCAAAATGTCATAAACTTTCCTGGGAGATGGGTGGTATCAGTTGCAGAAATGAGTGAGGAGTCTGTAACTCGTACAGTTGGCTGCTGTGATTATTTAAAAGTAAAATGAACACTGCCCCCCCCCCCCAACAGCAAAGCCTTCCACTTTTATTTTATTTAAAACCAGAATTGACTGCATTGTGCATTTTTATTGACCAAGTAAACTAGCAGCGACCCCTTTGGCTCAAACGAAAGTTTGAACCACTGTCTCCTTCTCTTTTCCCCCTACCCACTCATCCCATAACTGAGAGGTGAACAACCAGCACCAAGAGTCTACGTCTGGTCTCCAGCTCTTTTTCCCTGCAAAGGAGCTGCTGAGTTGCTCATTGGAGCCCTCATGGGGCAGCCATGCAGGAAAGATCACATCTGCTGTCAAGTAGAGACTGTTGCCCTTAAGGTCAGAGTCATGATCTGGAGCTGTGATAAATACAACAGAGGCTGCTGCTTTGCTCCTTTGTCTGGAGTGCAGGAACAACTGGCTGGATTCTTTGAAAAACAGTATTTCATTGCATCTGTAATGTTTATCTCCCTAAAGTTTTACTGTGTCAAGAATTGTCTCATTAAAAGGCTGTGGGTTTTCCTTTTATTTATTTATTTATTTTATTTTTCACCTTTCTTTTCTGGCCATAAGTCTACTGAGGAATTTGACTTTCTATCACAAAAGGAGCTTTCTTGAGGCTTTAATAAGTAAAGTGGAACTTCTTTAGGGAAATCTTCCTGATTATGATTATGTATACTTTGGTGTGTCTGTAGGTAGGTATATGAGGCAGATGGTAACGGATAGTTCTGCAAACTGTGATGTTTACTTCCTGCATATTCATGAATTTTTCAAAATCTGAAATTTCTTGAAGGATCTTAAATTGCGTGTTGTAAAGTTTGGGGAAAAAACATAGAAAGTTTATTTGGTTTGCTTCTTAAGAGATGTAGAATCTCTGCCCTAACAAACAGTCTAGCCCTGAGGTATTAAGGTTGCCCTTAAATTTCTGCCCAGGGTCCCCAGAGGTGGTTGCAGTATGCGGGTACCTCCATGTTACAGCAAGCTCCCATCACGTCCCCTCTTCCTTAACTGATCAATGTGTGTCAAGGGAGAGGAGGTAGGGACAGAAGGCTGTGTAGGTCTTTCATCTGTAGTTTCTCAGTTTGGGGTTACAGGCTGCTGTGTGCTATGCAAATGGTAATACAAAAGAAAATAGGAGAAGTGGCCTTAGATTTATATATGAATTAAAAATTCTTTGCTTGCAGACTTTGGTAAATGTATACATAAGTATGGTTGTTTCTCTGTTTTTAGGAATACACCATAGATATAATTTTTGCCCAGACGTGGTATGACAGTCGCCTAAAGTTTAACAGCTCAATGAAAGTGCTTATGCTTAATAGCAACATGGTTGGAAAAATTTGGATTCCAGACACTTTCTTCCGGAACTCAAGGAAATCTGATGCTCACTGGATTACAACTCCAAATCGTTTGCTTCGAATCTGGAGTGATGGAAGAGTATTATACACTCTAAGGTGGGTTTTTATTAACTGGGTAGAAAAAAATAAAAACTATTATGACCAGGAATATGAAAATAATGAATGTAAATCAAATCCTTGGGATGTCTTTTGTTCTGGACCACAGGAATTTGCAAGTTTACTAAAGGAGAAAAAAAAAAAGAAAGATGATTTGATGATTAAAAATATGAAATTAATAGCATTGAAATATATTGCCTAGATAGCTGGGTAAAGACAATTGAAGGGGGTAGAAAATTTTAATCTCATTTAGGTCCAGGCAAGATTAAAAAAAAGATGTTATGTAGCATGTAGCACGATGTGGTGGTCTGTCACTAACATATTGCAGATATAGTCATAAAGTCATATTGCATATTGCATAAAGTCATATAGTCATATTGCAGACTTTGTTCTAAATACTTCTGTATCTAACTTCCACCAAATTATATTCTGTAAGTAAAAGGTGAAATGCTTCAGATAATAAAAATCATAAGAAGTTTGATTAAAGCTAAGGCCCCAGTCCTGCATATACTTCTTCACATGTTTACCCTTGCAAGCTATTAAAATCAACAAATCTGTTCATCCAAATTAGGCATAAGCAAACATGCTGGTGATAATTCTTCTTGGCAAATGGGGGATGCTTGGGCTGGTTTTAAGTTTACCATCTTGGCTATCTATACTGATTTTTGAGTCACTTATCAAACAGTCCTTGAAAGGCTGTAGTCTACAGAAAGCATTTTAGGGTCATCTCAGGTTTAAGTATGCCTAAACCCCCTTGCAATAAATTAGGAGCTGATCAAGAAGCAGTCCATGCAGAGGATGCCATAAATCTGATTCTGCTCTTAGGAGGTTTTTTTATTTATTTATTTTAAACAAAAAGTAGCACCTTTTAATTACTTTCTTTTCAGTCATTTACACTGTTTTCATATGCAGGCTAGTTGTGTTGTATGAACAATTTATAAAAGTCTTCTGTATCAGAAGTAAGAAGAATCAGAATGTTTTAAAAAGATTCTCTTCACTCAATTTTTTCTTAATATGTTTCATTTGAGAGCATACAAATATCTCTGAAGAACAGTTTTTAAACAGTTTATTATGCTGAAGTTTATAAAAATCTCGAGAGCTTCTTCTGTTCACATGCTAATTTTTTTTTTCTTTCTGTAGCTAACAATTCTAGAATCATACTTGGACTTTATCCTTCCATTGTCCATTCAGTTTCAATATAAAATTTCTTTTAAACAGGGTCTAAGTAAAACAAAGAAACAAACAAATGCAACCAAAAAAAACATGTGAGCTCTCCCAGAGCAATAGGTTAGAATTTTTGTGCTAGAGTATGAGCTATAAAGTGCAATGAGCTAATAACAAAACAGCAGAGCAGGTATTCACCCAGCACTGCAACATGCAAACATCTGCATAGGTGAGGATATGGCCTGAATTTGGCTTAAGGTGGAGTAACACTGAGAGGTTCATATGTTGGTTATTGAAGGAACAATAATAGGATCTGACAGTGCTCCAGGTTCACGGTCTCCCCTGTACCACCACTCTTTCCCCGTTGATAATTGAGGGAGCAGACGTGGTGATTCTGTTAGGCTTACTGAGTCTCCTCTGAGGGTAGTCCTTGGTCTGTCCGTTGCACCCATCAGTGATTCCAGATCTAGTTGTGTTGCTTTTAATATAAGTCTGTTTCTGTTTTCTTTTTCTTGAAGCATTTGACTATCCAAAGGTTGAAAATGGAAAACAAAGGCAGTAAATACATATACCATAGTTGGCAAATTGTAAAGCATCTTCAGAGGGATGCAAGTGTTTTACTTGGAAATGTGGGGTTTTTTTTCTCTCTCCCCCTCCCCCCCCCCGGCAAGAAATACACTTTTCCCTTATAAACCTCTGTCTTGGTCAGGGCAGATTTCTAGAAAGGTCCTAGTGATGCTTTGTGTAGAAGAACTACTTTGTTCACAGACTTACAGGGCTTTCTGGCAGCGCGTGGCAGAATCTTCCTTTCCCCTCCCTTTTTGTCTAGTATTGCATACAGTCCAGTATGTAAGCATTATGTTAATTTTCAAAGTTGATTTTAGAAGACATTCTGGCTTTCTTCACTGTGTTACCAACAAAGAAGGAGCTATTTTGAATGCAAAGAAGGCAGTTTGGAGTCTAGCCCCTTACTCTAGTTTCCTAGTGAAAGTTAGCAGAACTGGGTTTTGCACTGGTTGCCTGGAAGGTCTTTGGAAATCTGTGATAGTGTTTTCAAAAGCAGCAAGTGATTCAGTTGAAACCATTATGAGTCCTAAACTACTCCTAAAGTGTATATTAGCTGCCTGAATTACTTGAATGCCTTAGACATTAAATGAGTAGAAATATCAAGTCTGCTCTTTCCTATCCGTGCTACTGTCTTCATCAGAGCTGCTTCCATGAGTATAGAGCAAGCCCAAGTGTCCCCACTTTCTCTCTCGTGTATATAGCCACCAGATACAATTATGCCAAATGCAATTTGACTTGACAAATGTGTTCTTCAGAAGCTTCCTTTATTTGCTCTCATAAACTCCCCTCCTTGCCCTGCCTTCAGTCCCCCCCTTTTATCCCCTATTTCTGGTAGAGAGCTGAGAGATCCCCCCAAATCAATTGAAATTTTTGATATGGCTCAAAATGCCAGCTGAAACAGTGCAGGTCCTCAGGTTGCATATGATGAGAATTTTTGTTCTTTGGCAGTGATGCTGGATGTGTTTTGCAGATACACAGTTGGCTATGCGTAACTTCCATTAATTGGCAAAACTGATTTCTGTGCATGTTCTTTACTATCTAGTCTGATGTGTCTGGATGCTTGAATATAATGTTTTTTCTTTTTTTTTTTTTCCCCCTTCCTTTTCTAATTAGGCTGACGATTAATGCTGAATGTTATCTTCAGCTTCATAACTTTCCTATGGATGAACACTCCTGTCCACTGGAGTTTTCAAGCTGTAGGTGGTAAAATACTTTTTTATTTTTTTTTTCTTTACATTCAGGCTTTAATTTCTGGCAGCAAGAGAGCAAGTATTTACTTTCTAAAGCCTTGTAGTAAAGGAAAGAATTGACCTGTTTATGTTTTGATTAGATTTATTGCATTTTTAATGCATTATTAAATGCAGTAATGAATGAGTTGAATTACATGCATTTCATTTAGTTGCAACTTTAAAAATAATCGTATTGCTTAGGAATCTGACACAATGCCCATTCTAGTCAAGAGAAATCTGTTGCCCTGGAAGAACTTTATTTTCTATGCCTGCCAGACTTGCCAGCTTTGAATTGGTTCCATGTGGTATACTTAAAAGGAAAAATAAGATCTGTCTTCTTCAACCTGTTCCTGTAAATGCTTAATCAGTGAAAGAAGTCCTTCTCCTTTCAGTGGGACTTATTTATGTGAGCAAGAAACATTCTTTAATATAAACTATATCAAAAAACCCCCAACATGTTCCTAAGGGAATTGTGCTATTACTGGCAAAAGAAACCCAAACCACCTGAACACAACTAAATGATTTATTCCTAAATGTGAAACCTAATAGGCAATGAAATCAAACTTCAGTGATTCTTTTTAAATTAATGTTTTCATTTAGTACTTCCTTCTTCAGTGCTTCCAGCTAAATGTGCTTTGGTAGCTCCATTGATTAAATAGTTGTGCCTCACAAGCGACTCTTGCTTAATTTCATTTCTGCCTTTCCGCAAGATAATGTGGGGCAGTGTGTGAGGCACATGAAAATCAAAAGGGTTGCACTTCCTTAAAGTTGAAGTACTGGACAGTGAATCAGGCCACAAAAATCCATTCTGGGAATAATAGACAAAGAAATTTTCAATAAATGACAATAGGAATTTTATCAAATTATGTACTAATAAGTGACTGTCCTTTTAAGCTCTTTGTGGTCTTTTAATTATAATGTATATTACATTTGTGTATTAATTCATAGTGATGATTCTGAGGGAGTTTTTCATATCTAAGTTCCAGAATATTGTGTAGATATTTCCTAAACATTTGTATTTGCATAGTTTTTGATCGATCATACATTTAGCTAGGCTTAAAACTGATGCTAGATATTTTGTGGTTAAATTTTAAGTGTATCAGGTGGACTATAGATTGGCTTTCTTTCTGATCCACTTTATGTATAGCCCTGGTTTAGTTTATAAACAACTCCAGACATCACAAAACATGCTTTGGTATATACTGTGGCTGAACGCTTGATTTTCTCTGTTTTATTCTAGATGGATACCCCAGAAATGAAATTGAGTACAAATGGAAGAAAACTTCTGTTGAAGTGGCAGATCCAAAATACTGGAGATTGTATCAGTTTGCATTTGTAGGGTTACGAAATACAACTGAAATTTCTCATACCTTGTCTGGTAAGGCAAAGTGTTAAGTTTTATTTCATGTAATATCTATGTAGAACAAGACTAACAGATGAAGATAGAACTGAAAACCATTTTCAATGTCGTGTAAGTATTTTTTTCTTTTTTTTTAATTTCTAGGTGATTATATTATTATGACAATCTTCTTTGATCTCAGCAGACGTATGGGATATTTTACTATTCAGACATACATTCCTTGTATACTCACAGTTGTTCTTTCATGGGTGTCATTTTGGATCAATAAGGATGCAGTTCCTGCAAGGACTTCTCTGGGTAAGAATGCCTTTTTTCAACCTTGAAGGGTCTGGTACTCCCCAGGAATACAAATCTGCAGCAGGGAGTAAACCAACCACAGTTTATTCCCCTTCAGATTGTGACCATTGGTCACCCTTTCTCTTGAACTGCAAGATTAAGAGTAGGAGGATCCTGCTGTGGTTGCGCAGCAGGGCTTAAGGAGGGAGTGTTGAGAATGGAAATCTGGATATCCTGATCCAAGCCTTGGGGATCTGCTGTTGTTCCCATAAATACATTTTTTCTCCCTTATGTTCTTTTTGTCATCTCCAGGGATGGCAATATGGAAATCATTAGTCTGACAAGTATGATTAAACTTAATTTAGCATCATGGAACAAAGGATGCCATTGCTACACAGGTGAAAACTGTGAAGATCTGTTGGGGTTTTTTTTAGGGGATTTTGTTGTTGTTGTATTTTTAATAATAGAAATGATTCAGTTGTTCTTTTAAGCCCAGGGTAGGACAGAAAATTTGCAACAAAATGTTGCACTTCAAGCAGTTAAGCATATAACTTACAAAAACTGACTCACTGTCCTGTTTTTACTACAGACAGTACTGAAGTGTGTTGCAAGTTCGGCTACAGAGATAATTCTGTGTTAGTGTCATCTTGGCTGACCTGTTTATCATGGTGTCAGTCTGCAACGTTTGTCTGTTTCGGATTCATGCACTGCCTTGGAGAAGCGTTGTAGTCCCCACATAATGCAGGATAGGCAGGGGTGCATGGAGTGCACGTGGAGGACGCACACTAGCAACTTCGAGCTTAGCAGTGACAGATGCTTTTAGTAAAACTGGTGACAGCAGTATGACCTATTTTGGGGGAAATAGCAAGAGCTGAGAGTGTATCTTAGGAAGTGAGAGATGTGAGTTAATTTTCCTCATCAGCTTATAGGATTGTGAACACACCATTCCCACATTCTAGGAGCGTTTCCTACCAGAAGGGTGAGGTTAACTCCCTGCTTTTCCCACTGAAACTGGACCACTGTGCAGTCAAGCCTGCAAGATTAATGGGTAAAGAAAGAAAGTAAGCAAAAATGAGCATGGCTCAGTAGCCTAATGAAAAGGTAAGGGAAGAAAACCTGAGTCTTGGGTCTTAACTTTATGCTATTTAAAAGTACTGCAAAGTTTAGTGAAGTGAGCCGAAAATCTTGAATAAATATGTGAAACCATCTCTTGATAGTTTCAAATCTTGATTTAGAAATTTATTATACGATTTCTTTGGCTGACTAATCATTGGACATCATTGTGGGTACTCTCTAGAAAGATACTAACTATAACAGGAAAAACTGTTGCATTGGTATCCTG